>NC_073423.1:633659-933659 GCF_028641065.1 Leucoraja erinaceus
TCGGGATTAAAAGAATCCCTCCTTGAGTACAAGAAGTGTAGGAGTACATTTAAGAAAGCAGTCAGGAAGACAAAAAGATGACATGAAATGGACCTAGCAGGCAAGGTAAAGGAAATCCCAAGAGATTCTATAGGTATATTAAGAGTAAAAGGGTGTCAAGGAAAAATTTGGCCCATCACGTCTGCTCCACCATTCAATCATGGCTGATCTATCTCTCCCTCCTAACTCCATTCTCCTGCCTCTCCCCATAACCTCTAACACTCGTACTAATTAAGAATCTATCTCTGCCTTAAAAATATACACTGACTTGGCCTCCACAACCTTCTGTGGGAAAGAATTCCACGGATTCACCAACCTCTGACTAAAGAAATTCCTCCTCTTTCCTAAAATAATGTCCTTTAATTCTGAGGCTATGACCTCTAGTCCTAGGCTCTCCCACTAGTGGAAAGATGCTCTCCACATCCACTCTTTCCAAGCCTTTGACTATTCTGTACATTTCAATGAGGTCCCCCCTCATTCTTCTAAACTCCAGCAAGTACAGGCCCTGTGCCAACACATGCTCATCATAGAATAACCCACTCATTCCTGGAATCATTCTTTTAAACCTCCTCTGGACCCTCTCCAGAGCCACCACGAGATACAGTTTTACAAGTCATTGTCGAGACCTCATTTGGAGTGTTATGTGTAGATCTGGTCACCGAGCCATGGGAAGGATGTCATTAAGATGAAAATGGTGCAGAAGAGATTCATGGATATGGGAAGGAACTGTTTCTGTGTTATATAGTTCGAAAACTCTAGGTTGAGAAATTTCCCTGCATGATGGTCCTTTCAAGGACATTTAGAGACATTAGATGCTGTTATAGCCATCAAAACAAAATGACAATTCTCTCTAACACCATTCCACCATGAGCAGCAAATAATTAAGGTCAATAATAACGACCCATAACAAAGATGGTGCAATCAGATCGGTCAGATGGTGGATGGATCTATAACAAAAAGATTAATATTTGGTTCACAACCACCTTTCCCTTCTTTGAGTTGGTTATAAAGTATATGACTTCAGAATTAAGGGACAGAAGTTTAGGGGTAATATGAGGGGGAACTTCTTTACGCAGAGAGTGGTGGCGGTGTGGAATGAGCTCCCAGTGGAAGTGGTGGAGGCAGGTTCATTGGTATCATTTAAAAATAAATTGGATGGGCATATGGATGAGAAGGGAATGGAGGGTTATGGTACGAGTGCAGGCAGGTGGGACTAAGGGGAAAAAAATTTGTTCGGCATGGACTTGTAGGGCCGAGATGGCCTGTTTCCGTGCTGTAATGGTTATATGTTATATGTTATATGTTAACAGGGTACCATTTGAAGTAGTGGATGCAAGGAACTGCAGGTGCCAATTTAAAAAAAAAGACACAAAGTTCTGGAGTACCTCAGTGGGTCAGGCAGCATAATGCTGATCTCACCTTCTTGAGGCAGTGCCTAATGTGAATGGTTTTAACTGTGAAGGCTTTAGTGACTTTTACCATGTTTACAAGCACATGAACATGCAGGGAATGGAGGGAGATGGATCATGTGCTGCAAGATGGGATTAGTTTATGTTGACAACATGGCTGTCATGGGCGTTATGGGCCTAAGGGTCAGTTTCCGTGCTGGAGTAACTCAGCGGGACAGGCAGCTTCTCTGGAGAGAAGGAATGGTTGACATTTCCGGTTGAGACCCTTCCTCAGACTGATGTCACGGGAGTGGGCGGTACAGAGATAAAATGTAGTCAGAGACTGAGACTGGTGGGGGAACTGGGGAGGGGATGGGGAGAGAGAGAAAGCTAGGGCTACTTGAAGGTGTAGAGTCAATGATCACACCGCCGGGGTGTAAGCTACCCAAGCGAAATATGAGGTGCTGTTCCTCCAATTTGCGCTGGGCCTCATTCTGACAATGGAGGAGGCCCAGGACAGAAAGGTCAGGGTGGGAATGGGAGCAGGAGTTAAGGTGTTGAGTAACCAGGAGATCAGGTTGGTTTAGGCGGACTGAGCGGAGGTGTTCAGTGAAGTCCTTATTAAGTCATTTAGTCCTTAATGCTGCCAGACCTGCTGAGTTACTCGAGCACTTTGTCTATTTTTCATTATTCAAAGAAGACCTGGGCTGATATTAATATTCATGGGACGTAGCAGTGTGTAAATTGACTGATCTGCTCCCTCACAGTGGAACATTGATTGCATTTAAAGTGGTTCATGGAGTATAAAGCACTTTCATTCATTCAGAAATCATGGAAGAGGATGCATAAATGTGGTATTCCTTACTTGATTTAATTTCCACACACTGACATTTTAAGTGTTGAAATCCTTGTTTTCCACAAAATAAAAGAATGACAACTCTGTATTCCACTCAAGACACTTGACAAACCTTCTGTCAGTTGTTGTATCTTCATGCATTTAATTTCAATTCCTTAGAGGGATACATTAATCTGTCCTTCAGGTTGTATCTGTCTGGCATACACGCAAAAACATCATATGTAAATTTTACATAGATTATACACAAGATTTCTGAAAGAAAGATGACTGTGTGGAAAAAAAAACAAGCATTCACATAAAAACATAATTAGAGACAAAACAAGTGCGTGGTAATGCTAGTGCTGCAGGGTAATGTTGAGTATAGAAGCTGGGATGTAATGTTAAAATTGTACAAGGCATTGGTGAGACCAAATCCTTGGAGTATGGTGTACAATTTTGGTCGCCCAATTATAGGAAGGATGTCAACAAAATAGAGAGAGTACAGAGGAGATTTACTAGAATGTTGCCTGGGGTTCAACAACTAAGTTACAGAGATAGGTTGAATAAGTTAGGTCTTTATTCTCTAGAGCGCAGAAGGTTAAGGGGGGACCTGATAGAGGTCTTTAAAATGATGAGAGGGATAGACAGAGTTGATGTGGACAAGCTTTTCCCTTTGAGAATAGGGAAGATTCAAACAAGAGGACATGACTTCAGAATTAAGGGACAGAAGTTTAGGGGTAATATGAGGGGGAACTTCTTTACGCAGAGAGTGGTAGCGGTGTGGAATGAGCTCCCAGTGGAAGTGGTGGAGGCAGGTTCATTGGTATCATTTAAAAATAAATTGGATAGGCATATGGATGAGAAGGGAATGGAGGGTTATGGCATGAGTGCAGGCAGATGGGACTAAGGGGAAAAAAAAATTTGTTCGGCACAGACTTGTAGGGCCGAGGTGGCCTGTTTCCGTGCTGTAATTGTTATATGGTTGTTATATGTTAATGTTCTGTTCTTCTTATCGAGTCCAGACACAAGATTAGAAGTTGTTCAGCCAGAGTTGAACACACTTCTCAGCATCTGTATGCAATGGTGTCTGTCTTGCACTTGTTGTGCATGGTGGTGGAAGGATCTGTGGAAACATGGCCGCGATGTGAACGCTCTTTCCTTGACCCCGTGTCCTGTTGTCCAGGTAGGATTGTGCAGGTTGGTTCAGGTACCTGATAGTTGCAGGAATGGATATTCCTGAACCTGGTGATGTGGTTATTCAATCTTGTGCATGATAGTAGCTGTGAGAAGTGAGTGGCAAACCTTGATGATGGATGGTACCTTCTTGAGGCAGTGCCTAATGTGAATGGCTTTAATGGGAGCGAGGGCTTTTCCCTCTTTGTGAAGGATTTAGTGACATTATCACCATGTTTAAAGCACATGAACATGAGGGAGATGAGGAAGGGCCTGTTTCCGTGCTGGACTCTTCTCTGGTAGACACAAAATGCTGGAGTAACTCAGCGGGACAGGCAGCATGTCTGGAGAGAAGGAATGGGGGACATTTCGGGTCGAGACCCTTCCTCAGCTCTGATTATATCATTGGTTTCTGAAGACCATGATGGAGAAAGCAGCAGAACAGCACATCCTATGGTGTAACAGGCAATTTTTCAATTTCTGCTATGTTGACAATGAAATCAGCCCAGACCCCCCTCACCTGACATGGTGTTATTCCAGTGGTCCTGTGAACCTCTTGATTGTTGTCTCACCACATCAAATTACATTTGCCACCATAATTCCAGGACTTGGTTGCAGCAAACTGAATATTGCATGTTTTTCTGACTATTTATGATGCTTGGAACTTGTTCTCCAAGTTAAATTCTAGACGCTTGTCTCACTGGCCTATGAAACTTGAACCTTTCCTTGAGCCATCAGCATCATGGATTTTGGGCAGCACATTGTGTGTCATACAATACGATATGGGATACAGGAGCCTCGCGGTGGTGGAGCCTCAGTGGCAACAGGAGCCTCGGTGGAGTTGTGGCCTCATGGTTGACCTGCGATCAGCAGTTGATGAGCGTGAGAGGGGAGAGAAAAACAATGGGGACCTGGCGTGGGGGGACTGCTGTGAGGGACGGTGGGAGAACAAAGGAGGGGACCTGGTGGGGGGGACTAGTTTAGAATCCTCTGCCCAGGGAATAAGTCTGTGTTTATTTGATGGTTTGTTCATTTGTTCCGGTGAAGGGGCTGTGCACATGGCAGCCATTAACAGTCGCTTGCCTTTTTTTGTTTTCACTCTTAAGTTCAAGTGTTTGTGTACTTTGCGTGTTGTGACTGCCGGCAGACCAATTTCCCTCTGGGGACATATAAAGTTTTATCGTATCGTATTCCGGGAAACACATTGTGTGTCATATGTGTTGTGACACTGGAGAAGGGGGAGAGGTCAGGACCATCACTCAGGTCGTGAAGGGCGGGATTGTTGCTGCCGTTGAGAATAGCGAGAGAAACATTAGGGGTATCGCTAAGGTCATGGGAGGGGGTATTGAAGGGGCTGTCACTGAGTTGGGACTGGTTGAGATGGAAGCCACTGTTTCACGTCTGTATAGAAGCCGGCGAGCACTTCAGTTCCCAGAGGGCAGAAGCGTTTGGTGAGGTGGTGGTCAGAAGCCTTCGTGTTGAGTGTGGTGGAGGAGGCAGCAGATTGTAGTTTGGTTTGGTGTAGATTGGTTTGGTTTGACATGTACGTGGGGATGGTTTACCCGCCATGAACGGGGGACTCGCTCGTAGCCAACAGGGGATGGAGTATCGCCCGCTAGGCCCGGCTTGCCCGCCGTGGATCGGCTGGAGGACTCACGGGTGGGAAAATATACATCATTGGGTTGCAGATTATTGATTTTTATAACAGCTCACCTGTACATATACTTTGCCTGACTTCAACCCTTTTGCGAATTGGGGCACCCCTCAGCAAAAGAATGGCAAAGCAAAAATTATCCGATTTTATTTACCCATGGGAGTATCAAAAGACTATTACTGATTGCCGTGCCCTTGAAGTGAAGGTGAGCAACAGTGAGTATTGTGAGCTCAGTGGGAAATCACAGTATCTGGATGAATTAGAAACAAAATTGGGTTAACAGAGAAGATAGACGCAAAATGCTGGAATAACTCAGCGGTACAGGCAACATCTTTGGATAGAAGGAATGAGTAACGTCTCGGATCGAGACCCTTCTTCAGCCAGTCTGCCTGTCCCGCTGAGTCATTCCAGCATTTTGTGTCTATCTTCAGTGTAAACCAGCATCTGCAGTTCCTTCCTACACATTAAGTAGGCGGAGACTGCATGTGGGCAAAACTGACAGAATGTGCATCAAAGGGCGACCTGCCAGATGCATATCCCAACAAGGTGATCATCCGCTTTTTAGTTCTCGGCTCCACGCATACAGTCGCATATCAGACATCTGTTGTTGTGACATTCTCATTAATCAATAAAGCAGACCCCTTTTCCCCCACCTTTACCAGCACTGGGCCTGTCCTTGCTGGAGTTTAGAAGGTTGAGGGGGGACCTCATTGAAAATTACAGAATAATGAAAGGCATATATAGAGTGGATGTGGAAAGGATGTTTCCACTGGTGGGAGAGTCTCGGACCAGAGGTTATAGCCTCACAATTAAAGGGCGTAATTTTAGAAAGGATGTGAGGAGGAACTTCTTTGTGGAACTCATTGCCACAGAGCGCTGTGGAGGCCAAGTCAGTGGATATTTTCTAAGGCAGAGATAGACAAATTCTTGATTAGAACGGGGGTCAAAGGTTATGGGGAGAAGGGAGAAAAATGGGATTGGGAGGCAGAGGGAGATCAGCCATGATTGACTCGATGGGCTGACTGGCGTAATTCTACTCCTATAACTTGTGAACTAATGAACGACTGTCTCACCTGCAGCACTTGTACTGCCGACTGCCAGTCCAGCCCCTCTCTTAGCCAGGTTTTCATATAGTCTGCAATATCCCAGTTGCGTGCACCACATCTATCCGCATCCTGGTTTCATCCACCTCACAAATGCAATTCAATCTTAACAGTCCTTCCTCGCTCCCTGCCATGCTCCTGCCTATCCGATCCACTGGACGTTCTTTCATTACCTTCCATCTAGTCTTCCAGCATCTCACCTGCCTCCTCAATCCTACACTGGAACCCCCCACCCCTGCCAATCTACTTTAAACTCACCCAGGTAGCACCAACAAACTTAACTGCAAGATAACAGTGTTGCATAGGGCGGCAGGTGATGTCTGTACGGAGTTTGTACGTTCTCTCCGTGACCTGCTTGAGGTTTTCACCAAGATCTTCGGTTTCCTCACACATTCCAAAGTCGAAAAGGTATGTATTGGCTTGGTATAAATGTAAACATTGGCCCTAGTGTGTGTGTGTGGTGTTGTTGGATAGTGTTAATGTGCGGGGATCGCTGGTCGGCACGGACCCGGTGGGTCGAAGGGAATGTTTCCACGCTGTATCTCTAAACTAAGCTAGACAAAATATTGGCTCCCCTCCATTTCTGATGCAACCCGTCACCCTTGTACAGGCCACCTTTGCCCCAGACAAGATCCCAATGGTTCAACAGTCGGAAACCCTGGCCCTTGCACCATTTCCTCAGTAAGCATTCAACTGTCCTTCCTGTTCTTACCCTCACTAGAACATGGCACTGGAAGTAACCCGGAAATCCTGCTTTTTAACCTTTTGCCTACCTCCCTGTGTTCATTTTGCAGGATCTCACCCCTTTTCCTACCCTTGTGATTTGTGTCAAAATACACAATGACCTGTCAAAAATACTTCTCTCTGTTAACCCTCACCCTTGACAAAGTCATGCAACTGCTCCGAGACATCCTGAACCCTGGCACCAGAGAGGCAACACACCATCCTGGAGTCTCAGTTGCTGCCACCAAATCTCTTATCTGTCCCTATAACTAACGAGTCTGAAGAAGGGTCTCGACCCGTTCTTCCTTCTCTCTGGAGATGCTGCCTGTCCCGTTGAGTTACTCCAGTATTTTGTGTCTACCTTCTGTAAGCCTCCTACAACTATGACTCTGCCTGACATTGCCCTTCCCCACTGTGCTCCAGAGCAAGGCTCGGTGCCACAGGCCTGAATGTCACTGTTGCTCACTGCTGGCAGTTCATGCCCTCAACAGTTCCAAAGGGTATGACTGGTTCAAAGGGGTTTGGCTACAGTGGTCACCTCCTCCTCCACCTCTGCCTTATGGTCACCCATCTACTTTCTTCCTGTACTCTGGGTATAACCTTGCTATAACTCCTATCTTAGAGTCATAGAGTGATACAGTGTGGAAACAGGCCCTTCAGCTCAACTCACCCACACCGACCAACAATGTCCCAGCTACAGAGAGTGGTGAATCTCTGGAACTCTTTGCCACAGAGGGTAGTTGAGGCCAGTTCATTGGCTATATTTAAGAGGGAGTTAGATGTGGCCCTTGTGGCTAAGGGGATTAGGGGGTATGGAGAGAAGGCAGGTACGGGATACAGAGTTGGATGATCAGCCATGATCATATTGAATGGCGGTGCAGGCTCGAAGGGCCGAATGGCCTACTCCTGCACCTAATTTCTATGTTTCTATGTTTACACTAATCCATAACCCTCCAAACGTGTCCTATCCATGTACCTGTCCAACTGTTTCTTAAATGATGGGACAGTCCCAGCCTCAGCTACCTCCTCTAGCAGCTTGTTCCATACACCCACCACCCTGACCTTTCATTCTCCTGGATGATCCTGCAGTTATGGACCTGTCCCGCTGTACGAGTTCATTCAAGAGTTCTCCCGAGTTTCCCCTGATTCGAACTCAAGAGATTTATGGTAATAGCCGCTCGTAGGTACCCGGGACTCTCGTGGACATTTTTCAACATGTTGAAAAATCTTCACGAGTCTTCCCGAGCTTACCGCGTTTACCGAGTACCTGCCGTTAGCGTTACGAGCCGCTAAGAGACGTACCGAGCTCCGACGTATCCATTACGTACATTCTACGTGCTTCCACGAGTTTTATTTTTTTTTAAACTCGGGAGAGCTCTTGAATGAGCTTGAACAGTGGGACAGTCCCCATTAGCCAGCTGCAGCTCTTGTCCCCTAACACTGACTGCAAGGACACAGTTCCACAGTAATCATCATCAGTGACTCCAGCAGTTTACTTGATGTCCCCCATGCTGCAGGGAGTACATTTCACCATTCTACCTGCCATGTCTACTGCTCTACAACCAGGAGGGGGACAAGATGCACAACAATCACGCACAAGAAACAGCAGACCATACATTTACCTCCCGCCTCCCTCTGCTCAGCCTCCTCACCAAAGCCTCACACTTGCCCTCCACACAGCAGTTCACCCCCACACAGCTTCTCTCCACACAGGAACACTCCGCTAAAGTGGTTTACCTGCATCTCTTCCAACCTCATCTATTGCGTCCGCTGCTCTAGATGTCAGCAGATCTATATCGGTGAGACCAAGCGGAGGTTGGGCGATCGTTTCGCCGAACACCTCCGCTCAGTCCGCAATAACCAAGCTGACCTCCCGGTGGCTCAGCACTTCAACTCCCCCTCCCACTCCGTCTCTGACCTCTCTGTCCTGGGTCTCCTCCATGGCCACAGCGAGCAGCACCGGAAATTGGAGGAACAGCACCTCATATTCCGTTTGGGGAGTCTACATCCTGGGGGCATGAACATCGAATTCTCCCAATTTTGTTGTCTCCTCCCCCTCCTCAGCCCCCCCTGCTGTCTCCTCCCATCCCCCAGCCTTCGGGCTCCTCCTCCTTTTCCCTTTCTTGTCCCCGCCCACCCCCGTCCCCGATCAGTCTGAAGAAGGGTTTCGGCCCGAAACGTTGCCTATTTCCTTCGCTCCATAGATGCTGCTGCACCCGCTGAGTTTCTCCAGCTTTTTTGTGTAACCAACACTCCGCTAAACATGGCCTTCCTTTTATTGGCTGCTCAATTGTCTAATTTATCGGTCACTAATTCAACTAATCCAACACTGCCTTTTGAAATCCCCCGCTGCTGCCCCAACGTGGAAATATGATGAGCGTTTGTCGGAACTGGGCCTGTATTTGCTGGAGTTTAGAAGAATGAGGGGGGGACCTCATTGAAACATACATAATAGTGAATGGCCTGGATTGAGTGGAAGCAGGGAGGATTTTTCCACTAGTGGGAGAGTCTAGGACTAGAGGTCATAGCCTCAGAATTAAAGGATATTATTTTAGGGAGATGAGGAGATGATTTGACTAATGTGGTGAATCTGTGGGAATATTTGCCACAGAAGGCTGTGGAGGCCATGTCGGTGGATATATTTAAAGCAGAGATAGATAGATAGATAGCTAGATAGATAGATAGCGATAGATGCTACACTTGTCGCTTTACCTCCCCCCTCGACTCCATTCAAGGACCCAAGAAGTTGTTCCAGGTGCAACAGGGGTTCACCTGCATCTCCTCCAACCTCATCTATTGCATCCGCTGCTCTAGATGGCAGCTGATCTACATCAGTGAGACCAAGCGTAGGCTTGGCGATCGTTTTGCCGAACACCTCTGCTCGGTCCGCAAAAAACAACCTGATCTCCCGGTGAGCTAAACTCACTCAACCAGCCCAATTATTTAGAGGGCTATGGGCCAAATGCAGCCATATAAAGGCTTTGAAGAAGGTGCATTAGGTTTAATGGAATGCTGCCAGGTTTAGAGGTTAGTGGCTTTTAGGAGGGGTTTGACAAATTTCGATAGTTTTCTTGTGGAAAGTTGGAGTTTATGTGGAGACCTGATAGACAATAAACAATAGGTGTAGGCCATTCGCCCCTTCGAGCCAGCATCGCAATAGAAGTATTTAAAAGTATAAAGAGGCATAAATAGAGTAGACAGTCAGAACCCTTTTCCCAGGATGTAAAAATCAAATACTTTTTTACACAGTGCCAAGAATGTGCTGTCAGTGATTGTGATTGAGGAAGATATAATAGTCGCATTTAAGAGACTTATGGATAGGCAGAAGGGTATGCAAGGAATGCAGATATATGGATTACGTGCTGGCTGATAAGAATCGGTCCTGGAATCATGTTTGGTACAGATATTGTGGGCTAAGGGGCCTATTCTTGTGCTGTACTCTATGTTCTATGATAAATTCTCTTCAGTGAAAGCAATCTTCAGATTGTCCACTCTATGTTTATTTTTTCCACCTCTGTGCTATTTGTACCTGTGATGTGATTGAGGAGCTGGTACATGTTTTACTGATTATTATTTCCGATATCACCACTGAAATAATATCAGTCACTTCATTGATTTTTGTACCTCTGTTTCTGATTCTTTTTCCGATTCCAAGAACATTGTGATAGGGATAACCATATAATATAACCATATAACAATTACAGCACGGAAACAGGCCATCTCGACCCTTCTAGTCTGTGCTGAACACGTATTCTCCCCTAGTCCCATACACCTGCGCTCAGACCATAACCTTCCATTCCCTTCCCGTCCATATAACTATCCAATTTATTTTTAAATGATAAAAACGAACCTGCCTCCACCACCTTCACTGGAAGCTCATTCCACACAGCCACCACTCTCTGAGTAAAGAAGTTCCCCCTCATGTTACCCCTAAACTTCAGTCCCTTAATTCTCAAGTCATGTCCCCTTGTTTGAATCTTCCCTACTCTCAGTGGGAAAAGCTTTTCCACGTCAACTCTGTCTATTCCTCTCATCATTTTAAAAACCTCTATCAAGTCCCTCCTTAACCTTCTGCGCTCCAAAGAATAAAGCCCTAACTTGTTCAACCTTTCTCTGTAACTTAGATGCTGAAACCCAGGCAACATTCTAGTAAATCTCCTCTGTACTCTCTCTATTTTGTTGGCATCCTTCCTATAATTAGGCGACCAAAATTGTACACCATACTCCAGAATTGGCCTCACCAATGCCTTGTACAATTTTAACATTACATCCCAACTTCTATACTGAATGCTCTGATTTATAAAGGCCAGCACACCAAAAGCTTTCTTGGTAGGCCGGCCAACTCATCAAACTTGCTGTGACATGCTATTAGATCACGTTGAAAAGCAAGAACACCATGAACTCAGTGTCATCATCATCGGCGGTCACTCGAAACGAGTATGGCTGTCCTCTCACGGAGGACGCCTGTGCGTGACTTTGTTTAACGTGGGGAGACTGGTGCACAGACAGCCACCCCATGGTCCTTGACAGATCTGGGTCAGGATCCAGTGGCATGGAGTCCAAGATGACCGGAGACCCTTTACTGCTGCAGCCTTCATCCGCCTTCCCAGCCGTTGTGACGCTCCACTAAGGTCAGCCATCGTCCTCCGCCTGTTCCACCGTTGAGGTCTTGGTTGGATTACTCTTTGTCAGAGAACTCCTCCTCGCCCTTACCACCATGGGTGGCCCTAGCAGGAGCATAGTTCCAGACGCATGGCATCACTCTCAGGATCTCAGAACCACACGAGCTTCTACACCACGACAAGGTGACAGTCCTTAGCAGAGGCTGCACCTTTGTAACCCTACATGGCCACAGTGCAATGAGCTCTGCGCCTGCCATGATGTTGAGCTCTTCTTCCATCGCATCCGCCTCCCGGCATTTTACTCACTGCCGAGTAATGATCCCCTTCTCCCGTCTCCAATGTTCCTCCTTCATATGATCTCCCCCTGCCGGCCTTCTACCCCTCTCTGAACCTTTTTATTGCCAACTGCTGCCACTACATCTAGGTATGTTACAAAACCTACCTGAATCATCATTGGGAATCTGCCCACAGCCAGGTCCGCGATTTTGGCGCTGTTTGGAGGGGGCGGGTTTAAAACGCGATTTTTACTAGGCTGTACTAATCGCAGATGTTCAGCCTAGTAAATCATTAATGAAAAATCGCTGCAAGACCCGGTCGCAAAAGGTATTATTAGTTTTATAGGCCTCGATAATATAGTTATAATAGTTTTAAAATTACTGTTTCATTCCGCAACCTCTCGCAGCCCCAGGGTTTTATAAAGCAAACAATTAAAGGTATGTACCTTATTTCTACATTAAATGGGGCATATATATAACCCTGTATATCAAGTTATCTATAGCGAGTAGTTCATTTTGGGCTTTTTATATCCCGCAGTATTTTTCTGGGCATTTGAGGGCACTAATCCAGCGCGATGTCAATGTTCTAAACCAGCGCGTTCACATGAACCCACTAGAAAGCCGATTTAAATGGGCATTTATTTACAGCAATTGAACACTAAATTCCTTCCATTTGGCCTATAAATTATTGTAAATTAGATATAAAAATCGTGTTATATTGTGAATTATTTGTGAATAATCTTTGGACACTTAGGCTATTT
Organism: Leucoraja erinaceus; assembly: GCF_028641065.1. NCBI lineage: Eukaryota > Metazoa > Chordata > Chondrichthyes > Rajiformes > Rajidae > Leucoraja > Leucoraja erinaceus. Next base: position 646,233 of record NC_073423.1, read on the forward strand.
AAAAATGTTAATCTTTCCTTAAGAAATGGGCTTTTGACTATCCAAGATCACAGCTTTTTTGTAATGTCCATTGAAAATCAATAGCGAACAAGATGCTAATTTCCGAGTATGAAAATGGCCATAACTTTTTTAATACTTGAGATATGAAAGTGAATTTGGTGTCAAATTAAACTTATTGTTATGCTTTATCTGATGGGATAAATTGCAGACTTGATTTTTAAAATCTCAAAATTTTGTAACATTGCTACTACATCAACCGTCTTGACTTATCCACTGCTCTTACCCCCTCTGAACACGCAGAACTCCACTCACACAGCACCAATGCCAACATTGTTATTAAGCCTGTGCCAAGGGAGATGCCTTTGTAGTCTGGCAGGCTGACCTCTACCATGCTGAGGCCAGGCACCAGCTCTCAGATGACATCTCATACCTACACCTTGACCATGACCCTATATTCAAACACCAGGCCACAGCCTCCATCCTTATAATTACCCAGCCCCTGCAGTGCCCGCTCCTATCTCCAACTCAAAATCCCCAAACATGACTGCCCTGGAAGATCCATTGTTTCTGCCTGCGTCTGCCCCCTCAGAACCCAACCTTGATTTCATCCTCTCCTCACCCAGTTCCATCTCCCCTTGTCCAGATCCCTCTGACCTACATCCAAGACACCTTGCATGCCCATCAACTCTTCAATAAGAAGAAGAAGCCGCCATTGCCGGCCCGCGGATAACTTCTACCGCGGGCCCGGCATGGACTTACCATCACCCCTGGAGGGGAGCTTCGACCGCCGGCCCTGCAGTCTACGGTGCTTCTGGCTGCGGCGGGGACTTTAAATCTCAACCGCCGGCCTGCGGCCTACAACAACTTAAAGCCGCGGTCTCCGGTGAGGCAAGACCGATCCTGGATTGGACTCTGGACTCTGGTCTTGTCCACGGGGGGGGGGGGGGGAAAAGGGAGGGGGGACGGCCAAATTTTTTGTGCCTTCCATCACAGTGATGAATGCTGTGGTGGATGTTTATGTTACATGTTGTGTCCTGTTTATGCATTTTATTATTTTGTTAACCCATCTTTATGCTTTGTATGGAGCTGATTTTTAAATTATGTAAAGCACTTTGGGGTCAATGAAAATTGACTATAAATGTGCTATATAAATAAACTTATTATTATTATTATTATTATTATTATTATTATTATTATTATTATAATAACTTTCAGTTTAGAGGCCCCATTGCCTCATCTTCCCCATGGACGTCTAGTCCGTTTACATCTACAGTCCGGACCTGTAAATTCTCAAGGCTTCCTTGAACAGAAACCCAATCAATTTCCCTCTACAAATACTGCTCTCTGCTTTGTGAAACCTGTTCTCACCCTCAACAACTTTTCTTTTGATTCCTCTCACTTTCTCCCACTTAAAGGTGTGGTCGTGGGCACGAGCATGGGCCCCAGCTATGCCTGCCCTTTTCTCCGTTCCATCAAACAGTCCTTGTTTCAAAGGTACACTGGGACCATCCCTCAACTCTTTCCCCATTCCACCGATGACTGCATCTAGGATGCCTCCTGCAATCATGGATTTCATTAATTTTAGCACTAAATTCCACCCTGCCTTAAGATTATCGACTGACATCTACTACAAACTATCATCTCCCAGTTACCTGGACTCTAGTTCCTCCCGCACTGCCTCTTGCAAACACTCTTTCCCCTTCTCTCAATTTCTCTATCTCGTCGGCTCCTGCTCCAAAGAAGAGTCATTCCACTCTTGGACATCCGAGATGTTCACTATCTTTAGTAAACGTGGGTTCCCCCCCATGCCCTGATGCTATCATAGATGGATTCCTCACCTCTGTCTCCTTTATATCCCTGGTCTCACTCCCCCTCCCCAGAACTTGAATGAGGATAGAGATCTCCTGGTCCTCGCCTTTCACCCCACCAGCCTCCGCATCCCACTCATCATTCTCTGACATTACCATCACCTTCAACATGATCCCACCACCAGTCACTTCTTAATACCCCTTCCCCTTTCCGCCTTCCACAGAGACGGCTCCCTCCACAACTCCCTTTGGTTCCCTCAATCCTTCCACCCAAACTAAGCACTTTCCCGTGCGAATTGAGATATAACACATGTCCCTATATCTCCTCCTTCACCTCCATCCAGGGACGTTAGCAGTCCTTCCAGGTGAGGTAGAGGTTCACCTGTACCTCCTTTAACCCCATCTACTGAATCCGCTGTTGCAAATGTGGCCACCTGGACAACAGCGGTCATTTTGCCGAATATGCACAGTCCGCCAAAGCCTGCTGGATCTCCCGCTTGTTAACTATTGCAACACCTCTTTCTATTCCCATACTGATCTTTCTGTCCTGGGCCTTCTCAATTGCCAGAGTGAGGCCATGTGAAAACTGGATGAACAGCACCTCGTATTCAGCTTGGGTAGCTAACAACCCAATAGTATGAACAATGGATTCTCCAATTTTAGGTAACTGCAGAATCTTCCACCTCCCTCTGTCTCTCCTTTGTGCCCCCACATACCCCCCCCCCCCATTCTTCTCCCTTCCCCTGTGCCCCACCTGGACTTGCACCTATTTCTCCACCCACCTATATTCCTTCCTTTAGCTTCACAATTCACAACTCTTCAATCCTTTTGCCTCACATCTTTTGTCTTTCCAACTCGAGCCTGTGTCCAACCATCTCCCTATCAAAAATCCCTCATCACCTGTATCAACATTACCTGCCAGGCTTTGTCCAGCCCCTCCTCTCTACACCTTTTAACCCATCCCCCCCCCCCCCCCTAAATCAGTCTGACCCCATTTCATGTTCTCCAAAGATTCTGCCTAAAAAGCTGAGTACTTCAGCGCTCTTTCTGTAAACCAGCATCTGCAGTTCCTTGTTTCATGCCAAGTTCTTTGCTCCATTTATATATATTTAGATCCACAGTTCTTAATATTATTTTCCAACAAAAATGACTTGCTGAGCTATATTACATGTTTGTGCCTTTAATGTAATCTGCAGGGGCTATGTTCTGCTTCAATACTTCTGATATGTGCTCGAACAAACAGCTTCTCTGCCAGTGATTCATTTTCATCTAATGACTTGAAATGCACCATTTCCTGACTTGGAATATGGAAATGGAAATGCCTCTCATGGTTTCAATTATCCAGAAGAGTTGTGATAATTTGATTCAAATATTTACGTATTCAATATTTAGCAAAGACATTCTTCTGCTGTAATTAATCTATTATTAAATGCGGGTTTAGTTCTTGTATCATAAATATTATTAGAAACTATTAGAATTATTATTGGGTAGTTTATTGGAAGAGTTCAAACGCCTGGCCTGCTGAGTTACTCCAGCAGATTGTATGTATCATGTCCAAGATCATTTGAATTGGCCTGAAATCCCAGAATTGAACTACCAGTACCTTCACACACAAACTTCACATGCAGATATTTTAGCTTGCACTTTAACCAAAAGGTTTTGACATGAAAACTAAACTCAGACCACAGGCAGAGTAAGAAATAGACACAGGTATTCTGCCCTGTTGTTATTTATTGTTAGGCTGATCTGTATCTCATCTCCATTTGTAGCCTGTGATTTCCTCACCCAAACTCTTATCAAAAGCTCCAACTGTAGTGGCCATTTGGCTTGTTTTGTGTGTCATTAATTATGGCATGTGTCTTTAAATTTTAGACTGCCCGTTATATTGTGGGTGGGATTTATGACGTATTTCAGGGCGTGTTTGGAGCTAAGTTTCTCGCTCAGAAGCTTAGTTTTTAGTTTAGTTTTGGACCAGCATGGGGAAAGTTCACCCTTTGACCATGCGAAGTGTAACAGAGACACGAGGAGTTTTCTAACCTTTAAAGCGATAAGCTGGAGTTCGATGAAGATTATAGTGTACGAGTCGGAAGAAGTTCGGATGTACCTTATTGTTTTTCATCAACAATAAAGAATTTATTAATCAAAGGACTGTGGTTTGAAGATTTATCTGTGAAGAAGCTCTGAAGGTCCCTGACGGAGATCTCACATGCGTATAACAACATTCTCTTTAACCATGCAGTCTACATAGCAGCTAGAGGGAGTAATCTCTTGAACGATATAAAAATCTACCCCTACACCAACTAATCACCATCACATTTTGTGCACTCTTTATGTGGGAGATGCACTTCCTAATTTCATTCTTGAAAAGTGTTTCTGCATTTTAGGATTCTGAATTTTTTTTTTTCTTTCTTTCAGAGAAGTTATTTTCTCCCCCATCAAATCATTAAAACTTCTAAGAAGATATAAATAAAATGGTGGAGTAACTCAGTGGGACAGGCAGCATCTATGTATAGAAGGAATGACAATAGACAATAGGTGCAGGAGTAGGCCATTTGGCCCTTCGAGCCAGCACCGCCATTCAATGTGATCATGGCAGATTATCCCCAATCAGTACCCTGTTTCTGCCTTCTCCCCCTATCCACTGACTCCGTTATCTTTAAGAGCCCTATCTACCTCTCTCTTGAAAGTATCTCTTGAAAGAATGGATGCTGCCTGTCCCACTGAGTTACTCCAGCATTTGGTGTCTATCTTCAGTGTAAACCAGCATCTGCAGTTCCTTCCTGCAATTTGATCAGCTCATTCTCAAATCTTCTCAATTCCAAACAGGTTGAAGTTACATTCATTCAATCCAAACATAAATTAATTATTTAACGTTGATACATTTTTAACAGTGTTGGTTAGCCTTTCTATTAAAAGTCCACGCCTTTTACTCTGAGCTATGATTTTACATTGCTTTCAACTTTACATTTCAAACTAATACAAGCACATGGATTTCGTTCCTGGGAACAAGGGCTTGTATCTGGAATCACAGGGCAACAAGGAGAAGAATAATTAATCAATTGAAGTGCTTTTCCCTATTTGTGAAACACAGTGTATCACCACTTAGATAAGAACAACCAGTTGCCAGATGGGAAGATAAATATTTAAGGGAGCTCCTTTCCTTCCTGACCTTCTCTTTATCTTTACTCTGCGTGACATTTTCTAATTTGTTCTCATTCCTTTATTCATAACAGTTTTACCTTGACTCCTGCTTTGTCCCAGTGTTTGCTCTGAAGCAGACATGCTGTAATTCTTTTTGCATGACATGTCTATTCATGACAAAAACATTTTATTATGTTGCCAGTCATGAAAACTGGTGATGGAGCTTTTAAAATCAAATTCGGTTGCAAAGGTTTTTAACAATACCATGTATTACAATGTTTGTATATTTAATAGAGTAATTGATTGATTGAAAGATGCAGCATGAAAACAGGTTCACCGAGTCCACACTGACCACATGTTCACACTACCTATGTTATCCCACGTTTGCACCAGCTTCCTGCACACGAGTTGCAATTTACAAAGGGCAAATTAATGAGGAAACCAGAGCACCCAGCAGAAACCCACGCAGTCACAGGGAGAACCGTGCAAACTCCACACAGACAGCACCTGAAGTCATTTTGCCGCCCATAGTGCATTGATTGTTAACTATTAACTTAGAAACATAGAAACATAGAAATTAGGTGCAGGAGTAGGCCATTCGGCCCTTCGAGCCTGCACCGCCATTCAATATGATCATGGCTGATCATCCAACTCATTATCCCGTACCTGCCTTCTCTCCATACCCCCTGATCCCCTTAGCCACAAGGGCCACATCTAACTCCCTCTTAAATATAGCCAATGAACTGGCCTCAACTACCCTCTGTGGCAGAGAGTTCCAGAGATTCACCACTCTCTGTGTGAAAAAAGTTCTTCTCATCTCGGTTTTAAAGGATTTCCCCCCCTTATCCTTAAGCTGTGACCCCTTGTCCTGGACTTCCCTAACATCGGGAACAATCTTCCTAACTTATTATTGTCACGTGACAAACTTTGTGCATTGTCCAAGCAAATCATTCTATATACAAGTACGTCAAGGTAGTTAATTCAAGAGAAAAATGATACCGTATACAGAAAATAATATTATAGCTGCAGAGAAAGTGCAACTAAAAAAAGTGCAAGTGGCGTAATGAGGTAGTTTAGGAGATCGGGACATCAGCCGATGAGAGGTCAGTCCAAGAGCTTAATAATATCGGGCAAGAAGCTATTCTTGAATCCATTGGTACATACTTTTCATTGAACCTGCACTTCCTCCATATCTACCGACAGGTGCATGTACTCCGCACCACATCCTGAAGTCAATCACCAGCTCCTTTGTTTTTCTGACTTGAGGCAGAGGTTGTTTATCTTGACAGCGTGCTACTAAGCGCTCCATATTCTTCCCAAAGTCCATGGTGTCATTGTTTGGGATTTGGCACGCTACAGTGGCATCATCTGCAAACTTGTAAATGTTGTAGCCAAAATTAGATGCGCAATTGTGTGCCTATAGGGAGCATGGATTAGAGGCTCAGATTAGAGCTCAGATTAGAGCTCAGCAGCGTACCAATGTTTAAAAATATCACGGGGGACATGTTGTGACCTATCCTTACTGATTTTGGTCTGTGAGTCAGGGCTTGTGTTCAGTCCTTTTTCCAGCAGTTTGGAGATGTTGATAGACACAAAATGCTGGCGTAACAGCGGTACAGGCAGCATCTCTGGAGAGAAGGAAAGGGTGAAGGGAGAAGAAACAGCCAAATATGCACAGGCTGATCAGTATGAAGAAGGGTCTCGACCCAAAATGTCACCCATTCTTTCTCTCCAGAGATGCTGCCTGTCCCGCTGAATTACACCAGCATTTTATGTCTATCTTTGGTTTAAAGCAGCATCTGCCGTTCCTTCCTACACAGGTTTGGAGATGAATTTGGTTTGAATAATGGTGGTGAAGGTATAGTCAATGTATAGGAGTTTGATGTTGGTGTCCTTGTTATCCACGTGTGTGTGTGTGTCTGTGTGTGTATATATATACATTCAATGAACTTTTTTCTTGTTTGCTACATTGTTTACAGTGTATTATGTTTACATATTCAGTTGTGCTGCTGCAAGTAAGAATTTCATTGTTCTATTTGGATCGTATGACAATAAACATTCTTGACTCTTAAACATAGAAACATAGAAAATAGGTTTAGGAGTAGGCCATTTGGCCCTTCTAGTCAGCCCTGTTCCTGCTTTTCTCCCCCATATCCCTTGATTCCGTTAGCCTTAAGAGCTATATCTAACTCTCTCTTGAAAACAACCAGTGGATCGGCCTCCACTGCCTACTGTGGCAGAGAATTCCACAGATTCACAACTCTCTGGGTGAAAAAGTTTTTCCTCTTGATCATTGTTACATTATAGATCACCAAACTTTTTGAACTTGTCCTTACTGTTTGGATTGCTTTGAATACATGGCCTCTGCCTCAGGCCCACCCAATTGGACTATTCTACTTTGATTTAAAGCATTGCTCGGAGTTTTATTATAATCATTGTTGTGCATCCATTAATTCGTCTGCAATTGTGAGAATTTTTAATAGGATTTGTCAAGAGAATTTAAATCAATGTTTTCTGAACTTCAAAAGCTTGATAATTACATTGACTGAACTGTTAATAATTACAAAAATATGTACAAAATATGTAAATTAAGTGTACCAGTCAGAAATTGCTTAACTCATACCTTGAGTTAGTCATTTGTTTCAAGTATTTAATTCAAATCAAGTCAATGGCAATAGGTAGTAAGAGCCTGTGGCAATCCAGACAAGCGGTGGGATTAATGGCATGCAAGGTAGTTATGACTGCAAATAGTTGGAAGAAAGTGGATGTAGAGGGGAGCAATGATCGGAAGGTAAAGGGCCTGTCCCACCAGCATGCGACTCCATGCGGCAAGCGCGACCTAACGTGGTTGCTTGAGCCGTACGGCCTCGCGGGGCCGGTCACACTTCGATCGCCGGTCCGTATGGAGTTGTGCGGGGCTGGTCCCGACATCGCGCGGGGCTCCGAAAAACTGACACTGTTCAAAAAGTACGCTCGGCAATGGCCTCCCGGCCCGCAGCCGCATTGAGGCCGTACGCACCACCTCGACAGGCGTACGCACCGCCTCGACGGGCGTACGCACTGTCTCGATGCTGTACGCAGCGTCTTGACAGCGTACGCCTGGCGTAAACTTCCCGCGGACTTCGCTCGAACTTCACGTCAACTCGTACGGGATCACTCTACCTCCGCGCGACCCCCGCTTCCAGTTTGGTTGCGCTCACCGCATGCAGTCGCATGCTGGTGAGACAGGCCCTGTGCGGGGATCACTCGACCTCCACGTGGCCCCCGCTTCAGGTTTGGTTGCGCTTGCCGCATGCAGTCGCATGCTCGTGGGACAGGCCCTTAAGAAGAATACAAGGATCGCAACGTCCCAGTCTATAACACTGTGACGAAAAGATAGTTGGCTTGGGGCCACACAGGAGGCACAGAATTATGGAGTCATACAGCACATAAACATAAGTAAGTTTAAAAGGATATTAACCTGTCAGGCACCAGTCAAAAATGCCATTCCTTGAGTTAGTCATTTGTTTCAAGGGTTTATCTCAATGTGTGAGGTTAAGGAGACCATTATATTGCAATAACAGAGCTATTCAATGATATTGTGTATGCAGCTACTAAAATATATGCATGCATCTTTACGTTTGATGTATGAGAGAATTATCCAATCATGAGCGGCTAACAAAAATATCAGATATTAATTCTTTGGAGTTTAGAAGAATAAAGAGTGATCTTATTGAAACATTTAATATTGGTAGGGGGCAAGACCTGGTAGATTTTGAAATGTTTTCATTTCCAGAGAATTGTGGGCTGTGGGGGATTTTCACAGAAGAGACAGCAGCGGTAATCTTCCAGCGACAGAGACGCGTGTCCGATCCTAACTACTGGTGAGGTCTGTACAGAGTTTGTACTTTTTCTATGTGACTGTGTGGGTTTTCGGCTGATGCTCCGGTATATAGAGCATAGAAAATAAATGCAGGAGTAGGCCATTCGGCCCTTCGGGTCAGCACCGCCATTCAATGTGATCAAGGCTGATCATCCATAATCAGTACCCCGGTCCTGATTTCTCCTCATATCCCTTGATTCCATTAACCCTAAGAAATCTAACTCTCTCTTGAAAACATCCAGTGAATCGGCCTCCACTGCCTTCTGTGGCAGAGAATTCCACAGATTCACAACTCTCTAGGTGAAAAGGTTTTTCCTCATCTCAGTCCTAAATGGCCGATGCCTTATTCTTACACTGTGACCCCTGGTTCTGGACTCCCCCAACATCAGTAACATTTTCCAGCATATAGCCTGTCCAATCCCTTAAGAATTTTATGTCCTCTCTCCTCTCTCATCCTAAGATCCTCTCTCTTCCTAAATTCCAGTGAATATAAGCCCAATCAACCCATTCTTTCATCATATGTCAGTCCCACCATCCCAGTAATTAACCTGGTGAACCTACGCTGCACTTCCTCAAAAGCAAGAATGGCCTTCCTTAAATTAGGAAACCTACACTGCACATCAGCAGGTGTGGTCTCACCAGGACCCTGTACAACTGCAGTAGGACCTATACTCAAATTATTTTGCAATGAAGGCCAACATGCCATTAGCTTTCTTCACTGCCTGCTGTACCCGCATGCTTACTCTCAGTGACTGATGTACAAGGACACCCAGGTCTTGTCGCACCTCCCCTTTCCCTAATCTAACACCATTCAGATAATAATCTTGTTCTTGCACCAAAGTAGATAACCTCACATTTATCTACATTATATTGCATCTGCTCTGGGAATGCAGACTGAGTGACTGTGATCTCCCAGTTGCTAAACATTTTAACTCCTCCTCCCATTCCCATACTGACCTTTCTGTCCTGGGGCTCCTCAACCGGCAGAGTGAGACCAAATGCAAATTGGAGACAGCACCTTGTATTTTGCTTGGGCAGCTGACAACCCAGCGGTATGAATATTGATTTCTTTAACTTCAAGTAACCCGTGCATCCCCTCTCTCTGCCCTCCCCCACCATACATCTCCTACTAGGTTCACGACTAGTAATTTTATTGGTTATATACCTCGTTGTCACCTTCTCCTCATCCAACGATGATCCATCGTATATATCCTTGCATATCGTCTGCTTAGATCAGTCCTTTTCACACCTTACATGTTCTTTGTACCCATCCATATCTCTCGTTTAGATTAGTGTTGATATACAGCACGGAAACAGGCCCTCCGGCCAGGTGTCCCACGTGTCCGCGCCACCAGCGATCCCCGCATATTTAACACTATCCTACACAAACTAGGGACAATTGTTACATTTACCAAGTCAATTGACCTACAAACCTGTATGCCTTTGGAGTGTGGGTTAACCGAAAATCTCGGTGAAAACCCACACAGGTCACGGGGAGAACGTACAAACTCTGTACAGACAGCACCTGTAGTTGGGATCGAACCCGGGTCTCCGGCGGTGCATTCGCGGTAAGGCAGCAACTCTGCCGCTGCGCTACCGTGACCGGGAGATTTATTCTCCCCTGACTCTCAGTCTGAAGAAGGGTCTCGACCCAAAAAGTCACCTGTTTTCTCCAGAGATGCTGCCCGACCCGTTGAGTTACTCCAGCATCTTGTGTCTATTCACATTTTAGGGGTTGGCCTGTGGTCTGAGACAAGCGACTGTACGTAACAGGATCCTTAACATAGGTAAGATGGATACGGCTCCTTCAACAATGTAGCAATTATGAGGTAGTAATTAAGTTGTAATTGGGTAGTAAACATCCTGGATTAAATGCACAAGAGCCTGGAGTGTGATTAAAATTCACAGAGGCAAGGTTGACAATTAAAATGGAGAGGCCTAGAATATTCAATCACATAGCTGTATTTATTTGAGTATTATGCAATTGCAAATAGACATTTTCACATCTACAAGGAAAAACAGCTACTTTTTGTCACTGGAAATTCTACCGGGGATTCCTTCCAGCATGATACCCCTCTGATCATTCACCCAATGCACAACTCTATTTGAGGGGTTGCCAGAGAAAGTGAGCCACAGTGAATTAAATGCCTGACGCAAAATGACACTTCTCTGGAGAGAAGGAATGGGTGACATTTCGGGTTGAGATCCTTCGTCAGACTGAGTGTCAGGGGAGGGGGAAACGAGAGATATGAAATATGCTACATAGAACAAGGGAATGGAAATGTAAAAGAACAAATCAAAGCCAGCAACGATGATCAACGAAAGGGGACCTCACAATGGTCCATTGTTGGTTGTGGGGAAGAGTGATACTATAATGAGTGATACTACACCTCCTCCCTTGACTCTCTCCGGGGACGCCAACAGTCCTTACAGGTTAGGCACAGGTTCACTTACACCTCCTCCAACCACATCTACTGTATCCGCTGTTTTAGGTATGGACTACTATATATCGGCGAAACAAGCACAGACTGACCGAACATTTTGCTGAATGAACACCTTTGCTCAGTCCGCATAAGCCTAGATGATCTCCCGGTTGCTAAACACTTTAACTCCCCTTCCCATTCCCACACTGACCTTTCTGTCCTGGGCCTCCTCCACTGTCAGAGTAAAGGGGCTGTACCACTTAGGCGACCTAATTGGTGAGTTTAGGACAGTTTGAATAAAAATGCCATGTTGAAGACCTCCTTCGACTATGTTGAAGACCAGCTTTAACTAGCTACGACTAACTTTGGGAAAATTGGACACCGAATAGTGGAGATTGAATATGACCTCCTTCGATCTCCTTCGACCAGGGGGAACATGTCACCCCCCTCTGTTTTGAGAGGTGGGGATGATCCCTCCCGCCCCCGATTATTTGTAATCCGGATTTTAAAACCTGGTGAAATCTCTGCTTTCAGCGAGAGTGGGGGTGGGACTGCTGATCGAGGGTGCCGATTGGACAAGAGAGACATCAGTCAGCAGGTAATGGGGGCGGAACATGATGATTGAGTGCGATGATTGGAGGAGGAGGTGTCGGTCAGAGGCGGAAGTAGGGGGGTGGGACTAAGGATAGAGCGCAGTGATTGTAGGAGGGAGACGTGCCCAGGTCATAGGGTCACAACGGCAGCCCTGGACACAGACCTGCGCCTCATCCGCAGCCAGGATCGATCCCGACTCTCTGCCGCTGCAATCGCTGCTGAACCGCCACTGGGCCATCCCTGTCCCCACCCGAGTGCCCCCTCCCCCACACCCAGTGGTGGCCAGAGATATGTCGGAAGTCAGACGCCCCCAGGCCCACAGCCAGCGCAGAGAAGCAGCGCTAAATCCAGCTCAACTCTGCTGGTCCCGCCAGGTTAACCTACAGCTCTGCCTGGATTTAAGGGAAATATGACCCAGGCTTACAGCCAGCATGGTGAAGCAGCGCTAGCTCCATGGCTCTGGACTGGTATTCCGTCAGTCCAGGCAGGGCTGTAGGTTAACCTGGCGGGACCGGCAGAGTTGAGCTGCATTAAGTGCTGGATTGAGCTGAAATTACCGTTCACAGGGCCCACAGAAGACTCGCGTGTGTGTGTGAGTGTGCGCAGGCGCGCGCGGCAGCCAAGAAATTGTGTGTCCCCTGTCCCCTTGTCCCCTCCATATTTTGATAGCGATTTCCATCACTGCCTTCGACTATGTTGAAGACTATCTATGACTACCTTCGACAACCTTTGATTACCCTCGATTACCTACGACTAACATGCCGACCTACTACGACCTACTACGACTAAACCTACGAATAAAAAAAGTGTAGATTATTTTCCATGGCGACCTTTTTTTACTTGTGGGCATTTTTCAGCATGTTAAAAAATACGCCGCGACCTAGCTGAGGCCTCAAGTACACGGGGACTACTCTTGAGCATGAAGGAGAGTTACGAAGACCTCCTATGACCTCGTGTCGACCATGCTGCGAGTATGAGTCGAGGGTAAATTCGCTACAACTCGTGGATTAGGTCGCCCAAGTGGGACAGCCCCTTGAGGCCCAATGCAGATTGGAGGAGCAGCACCTCATATTTTGCTTGGGCAGCTTATGAATATTGATTTTTCTGACTTCAAGTAACCCTTGCTTACCCTCTCTGTCCCTCCCCCACCCTAATCGTTGTGCTAGTTTCACTGTCGTCCTGCTGAGTTTTACTGTTTGTATCCCTCGTTATCACCTTCTCCACAGCCAACAACGGACTGTTGTGGGCTCCGCTTTTCCTGGATCATCATTGCTGGCTTTGATTTATTCTTTTGCATACCTTTCATTCATTTTGTCTGTGTGCCTTTTCATATATCTCGTTTCCCTATCCCCTGATTCTCAGTCTGAAGAAGGGTCCCGACCCCAAACGTCACCTATTTATTTTCTCCAGAGACGCTGCCCAACCCACTGAGTTACTTCAGGTCTTTGTGTCTACGCACACCAATTCCAGCCATCCACTTTAATTTAAAATCCCATTTGCTGCAAGCTGCTATGACTTATGGGGCCTGTCCCACTTGGGCGACCTAATCCGCGAGTTCTGGCGAGTTTGCCCTCGACTCATACTCACAGCATGGTCGACACGAGGTCGTAGGAGGTCTTTGTAAAGCCCCTGTCGCACTTTCCCAAGTTACTCACAAATTCTCCCGAGTTTTCCCCTTGATTCAAACTCGGGAATGTCAGTAGAGAGTCCATAGGAGGCCGTATGAGTCCGTAGATATTTTGTAGCAGCTCGTAATGCCAGCCGTAGGTACTCGGAGCATCAGGTAAGTCGGGACATTTTTTCAGCATGTTGAACAATGTCCGCGAGTAAAAAAAATAGCCCCAAGTACCTACGGCTGGCTATTACCGTAATTCTCCGAGTTTGAATAAAGGGGAAAACTCGGGAGAATTCGTGAGTAACTCGGGAAAGTGGGACAGTGGCTTAACTCTCCTTCATGCTCGAGAGTGGTCTCTGCATACTCGAGGCCTCAGCTAGGTCGCGGCGTTTTTTTTGAATATGTTACAAAATGCCCGTAAGTAAAAAAAGGGCGCCATGAAAAAAAAACTTTTTTTACTTGTAGGTTTAGTCGTAGTAGGTCGTAGTAGGTCGGCATGTTAGTCGCAGGTAATCAAGGGTAGTCAAAGGTAGTGGTAGATAGTCTTCATCATAGTCAAAGGGAGGTTGAAGGGAGGTCCAAGGAGATTGAAGGAGGTCGTGTTCACTCTCCACTGTTCGGTGTCCAATTTTCCCGAAGTTAGTCGTGGCTGGTTGTAGCTAGTTGAAGCTGGTCTTCAACATAGTCGAAGGAGGTCTTCAACATGACATTTTTAGAAACTCTTCTAAACTCGCCAATTAGGTCGCCCAAGTGGGACAGCCCCTTTAGATTGCCTGTGGACAGGTTGGACTGAACAGTCCTTTGGACAATCTGAGCCACTATGCTTCACCGACTTTTCAATTTTCTACTGAACAGATGTAAAAATGCAATCCACACATTGTGTTGAATCTGGAAACACATTTAGTAAAATATGGGTATGTATTACAGGACAATCTGTAGTTCACTTATTACAAAGTGCTGTCAGCTGTCTTGATGTTGACAGCTCATTCCAGCAAAAGATGAAAGATTTTTGGTTTTCAGTCCTCATGGTGATTTAGGTGCACAAATTAAAACGCCTTTTGCTGAACCAAGCCAAGAAAGTTGCTATCTGGGGTTTGTGGGAAGTAGCATCCGAGGAATTGTGCTAGGTTCATTGTAAACTAAGCATAAGGATTTGTCGCCTTATGTACTTCAGGAAAAGAGTAGTGAAAGAATGAGAGCTAATGGTAGATGATAGAGAAGGGAAAGGGGAAAATAGAAAGTGAAATGTAGGAAAAAATGAAAAAAGACAGGAATAAACAAGTAATAAACTGTGGTGGCGCGGTGACACAGCAGTACAGTTGTAGCCTTACAGCGTCAGGTACCTGGGGTCGATCCTGACAATGAGTGCTATCTGCATGGAGTTTGTACATTCTCGCATGTGGGTTTTCCCCGAGTGCTCCAGTTTCCTCCCACAATCCAAAGATGTACAGGTTTTTTAGGTTAATTGGCTTTGGTAAAGATTGTAAATTGTCCCTAGTGTGTGGGATAGTGCTAGTGTATGGGGGTTGCTGCTCAGTGCATATTCATTGGGCCTGTTTCCGCGCTGTATCTCACAACTAAACTAAACAAAAAAGTTATTGACCCTTTGTGTTAGGGAAGGTGGTGGTTCTGGAAGTCAATAACTGAGTGGCTGGGTAGGTATGTTGTGTGATGAACATCTTTGATCGAGTGTAAAGCTTATGGTCAAATTTCCGATGTTGCCATCGGGGCCAGCTTTTGTTACCCTTTCCTAATTGCATTGAGAAGATGAACTGCTTCTTGAACTGTTGCAATCCTTCTGTGAAAGGTATTCACATTAGGCTGTTGGGGAAAGTTTTACAGGATTTAGACAAGTTGAAGAAGAAGAAACGGTGATGTATAGGATGTTTAAGAAGGAATTGCAGATGGTGGAAAATCAAAGATAGACAAAAATGCTGGAGAAACTCAGTGGGTGAGGCAGACAGCTTGTCTCCACAAACTTTGCACAGCCTGAAAGTTGCTGCCCAGTCAATTGACATTCACATTTTGAATCCAAAGCCTTTATTTGCCTGTCAGTAAAGGACCCTGTCCCCCGAGTATGCGACTCCATGCGGCAAGTGCGACCTAACGTGGTCGCTTGAGCCGTACGGCCTCGCGGGGCCAGTCCCACTTCGATCGCCGGAGCCGTATGGAATCGCGCGGGGCTCCGAAAAACTGACCATGTTCAAAAATTCCGAGCGGCAACGGCTTGCCGGCCCACAGCCACCTCGACGCCGAACACACCGCCTCGAAGGGCATACGCAGCGTCTTGACGCCGTACGTCACGCGCGACTTCCCGCAGACTTTGCTTGAACTTCACGTTGCTCACTCGACCTCCACGTGGCCCCCGCATCCGGTTTGGTCGGCGCTTGCCGCATGCAGGCGCATGCTGGTGGGACCGGCCCTGTACGTGGATCACTCGACATCCGCGCGGCCCCCGCTTCCGGTTTGGTCGTGCTTGCCGCATGGAGGTCGCATGCTCCACCATCTGGAAGGGGCCCAGTGTTTAAGAGCTGCTCGTAGTTCATAGCAGCATCGGGTGGATTGTCATGTGTAAGAGCTGGAGTTAGAGATGTCGCTAGTGCTGAAGTAACTATTAATAGGCGGCAATGAGTAGATCAGATTAGATTAGTTTATTGTCATGTGTACCGAGGTACAGTGAAAAGCTTTTGTTGCATGCTATCCAGTTAGCAGAAAGACATGATTACAAACGAGCCATTTACAATGTACAGTGACATAATAAGGGAATAACATTTAATGCAAGGTAAAGCTAGCAAACTCCGATAAATGGTAGACAAAAAATCCTGGAGAAACTCAGCAGGTGAGGCAGCATCTATGGAGCGAAGGAAATAGGCAACGTTTCAGGTCGAGACCCTTCTTCAGACTGAAGTGAGGGGGGGGGGGGGGGAATGGAAGGGAAGAAGAGTGGAAGAGGTGCAGACAGTGGGCTGAGGGAGAGGTGAGAAGGGGAGGAGAAACAAGGACTACCTGAAATTAAAGAAGTCAATGTTCATACTGCTGTATAGGATGGTGAATGACTTGGATGGGAACTCTAATAAGTATAAGACATATTGCTGATCATGTTTGGAATCCTAACCCAGTTGTTTAGATTAGATATTGCACCAGTTTCTTTGAAGCATGAGTATAATTGAATGTTGTTTCCACCTTAATACATTTGCTTTCTGACACCAACGGGAATGTAAATTGAAAGGTTTGCAAAATAAAGAGCATCTGACGAACACAAAGTCCAAGAACCTCCTGAATGTT
This sequence comes from Leucoraja erinaceus, assembly GCF_028641065.1. Taxonomy (NCBI): domain Eukaryota; kingdom Metazoa; phylum Chordata; class Chondrichthyes; order Rajiformes; family Rajidae; genus Leucoraja; species Leucoraja erinaceus. The sequence goes on from NC_073423.1 coordinate 662,961, forward strand.
CAGCATGTTCGTACCAAAGCTGAGTTTTGTGAGGGACCACATCTTTAAAAGAATCACCCTTGACGGTAACTTCCAAAATAAGGATGAATTTGTAAGAATGTCACAAATTCATCAATTTAACGATCAACGTTACGATCAAGGGTGAGCTTCCAAATTGAGAACAGTCTTTTATTAAAAATGAACTTGGCACTTGTCACACATCATCCAGCAATTGTAGGATGTTGCAAATTTTCCAAATTGCTGGGTTTTTGTTAATCAACAATGATATGTGATCATGCATTTTTGTAATCCCGACAAATGTCTTATTGTTTGCTTATTTCAGAATAGTCTTCCTCTTCCCAAAGCTGCCTATGATTTTTTTTTTTTTTGAAAGATTGCAGCTAACATGCCTGTAATAATCTACTGGAATTGATGTTGCTGAATAGCAAGACCCAATTTGCCAATCTCTTCCATTTTATAACGCAATGATTGGAATCATATGAAAACCAGAACCATCACTCAGAAATTGTTTTGTTTTATCAGTTCAATCCAAGTGAAAAATATCCTTACAAGTCCCCAGCCGAACATTAAATAATTCATGTCTATTTATTATTGCGCTGGCTTAGCCAATGCTTGTACATTTTCCAAATGTTTGCACACAATGACAAACGTACGTAATGGTACAGTGGCTTGCAAAAGTATTCATACCCCTTGAACTTTTCCACATTTTGTCACATTACAACCACAAACGTAAATGTATTTTATTGGGATTTTATGTGAAAGACCAACACAAAGTGGCGCATAATTGTGAAGTGGAAGGAAAGTGATACAAGGTTTTCAAATTTTTTTACAAATAAAAAACTGAAAAGTGTGGCGTGCAAAAGTATTCAGCCCCCTTTACTATGATACCCCTAATTAAAATCCAGTGCAACCAATTGCCTTCAGAAATCACCTAATTAGTAAATAGAATCCACTTGTGTGTAATCTAATCTCAGTATAAATACAGCTGTTCTGTGAAGGCCTCAGAGGTTTGTTAGAGAACATTAGTGAACAAACAGCATCATGAAGCCCAAGGAACTCACCAGACAGGTCAGGGATAAGGTTGTGGAGAAGTTTAAAGCAGGGTTAGGTTATAAAAAAATATCCCAAGCTTTGAACATCTCACGGAGCACTGTTCAATCCATCATCCGAAAATGGAAAGTATGGCACAACTGCAAACCTACCAAGACATGGCCGTCCACCTAAACTGACAGGCCTGGCAAGGAGAGCATTGATCAGAGAAGCAGCCAAGAGGCCCATGGTAACTCTAGAGGAGCTGCAGAGATCCACAGCTCAGGTGGGAGAATCTGTCCACAGGACAACTATTAGTCACGCACTCCACAAATCGGGCCTTTATGGAAGAGTGGCAAGAAGAAAGCCATTGTAAAACTAACACTGCACATCACCCTGAACACACCATCCCCACTGTGAAACATGGTGGTGGCAGCATCATGCTGTGGGGATGCTTTTCTTCGGCAGGGACGGGGAAGCTGGTCAGAGTTGATGGGAAGATGGATGGAGCCAAATACAGGGCAATCTTGGAAGAAAACCTGTTAGAGTCTGCAAAAGACTTGAGACTGGGGTGGAGGTTCACCTTCCAGCAGGACAATGACCCTAAACATCCAGCCAGAGGTACAATGGAATGGTTTAGATCAAAGCATATTCATGTGTTGGAATTGCCCAGTCAAAGTCCAGACCTAAATCCAATTGATAATCTCTGGCAAGACTTGAAAATTGCTGTTCACAGACGCTCTCCATCCAATCTGACTGAGCTTGAGCTATTTTGCAAAGAAGAATGGGCAAAAATCTCAGTCTCTAAATGTGCAAAGCTGGTAGAGACATACCCCAAAAGACATACAGCTGTAATTGCAGCGAAAGGTGGTTCTACAAAGTATTGACTCAGGGGGGCTGAATACTTTTGCACGCCACACTTTTCAGTTTTTTATTTGTAAAAAAAAATTGAAAACCATGTATCATTTTCCTTCCACTTCACAATTATGCACCACTTTGTGTTGGTCTATCACATAAAATCCCAATAAAATACATTTACGTTTGTGGTTGTAACGTGACAAAATGTGGAAACGTTCAAGGGTATGAAAACGTTTGCAAGCCACTGTATATCGTTTCTTTATCTTTGTGATACAAATGAGCATGAAGGCCTGCTGGTGAAAGGGCCGTGCTTATTATGAACAGCGTAAAGAGGCTGCCAAATCCTCAGCTAGGCATCAAAAAGACTAATTGCTGCAGTCAAATTCAAGCAATATTATAGGCATATAGAACGTATTAATAAAATTGGACAACTCACCTAGAATCGATGACCACAGCTTAGCTATAAATGTTATTACACATGTTTTACAGGATGTAGGTTGTTAAGGTCACCACGGCTGGAAAAACTGATTTTTTAACACATGACAAAGGAGTTGGCGCTGTGCTAAGGGTTGTCATGTATACACAATTTCAATGACATTGCACAACTGCAGTGTTTCAATATCTTCATTTTACCTATAACTTTGAAGCAGGCAGCTGCAAAGTGCATATCTGAAGTTGGCAGAATGGGCAGAGTGATATCAATCTTTGTTGCACTCCCGTGGGTTCCTGTCTACATACTGCAGCTCAATCTCAGCATGGATCACTCACAGAATATCAGGCGTGCGTTGCAGGAAGAACTCTCAACCTGAGCTATTGAAAGAAATTCCAAATGATGTATCTGTTTGCTAGAGAGTGCCACTTGAACAAAAGGTTGTTGGGCTTGGTTGGACTTGCTTTGATCGTAGGATTTTAAAATGGTTTATGTTCGTTACTTAAGTGAAGACATTTGCATTTGTGAAGAAGTACGCTATAGCGGCGATCACTCAGGGTTCCCAAATAAGACCAGACACTGGGAGAAAAGGTGGGAATGCCATAGGTGTCCGAAGGCAGGTGGACATGGGGAACTGCTCACTGAATGATCACAAGAGGAAACCGAAGATCTCGGAGAAAACACACACAGGTCATGGAGAGTACGTACAAACTCCGTACAGACAGCACCCGTCATCAGGATCTCTAGCGCTGTAAGGCAGCAACTCTACTGCTGCGCCATTGTGCCAACTTCAGCGTATTATATTTACAATGTGGAAGGTGACCACTCAGCCTATCTTGTTCGTGCCAGCTCATCCACCAAGTATTTACCTCTAACCTATGCTCACACGCTCATTAATTTCCTATAATTCCCCTGTTACTCACTTACATAAGGATATAAGTAGCCAATTAACTTACAGCAGCAGCCATTTAACTTACAGGGATGACTTGGTGGTGCAAGATGAAACATCAACTCTTAGAGGAAACCCACAGTCACATCGAGAAAGTGCCAATGATCATTTGAGGACACAAGTATTGCAGATGCTGGTGTCTCAGGAGTCATTTTACTCCAAATAATAATTTGTTCCATCATGGTTTGTTTAATTGCGAATACAATTTCAATTATTTCCAGAACATTGCTTGCTTATTTCCAAATTGTAAATCCAAAAGTAAATGACTTATCTGTCTGAGGCAATAAATAGTTTCTCAGATGTTAAAATTTAAGGCACATTGGAAACTAATCAAATGACCTGACCTGCATCAGTCTGAAGAAGGGTTTCGGCCTGAAATGGAAGCCACATCATTTGACCTGGGGCTTTACAGAATAATTTATTGGCCAAACTAGCAGGAAAACCAGATGTAAAAAAAAATTACCAAGAAAACTTAATTTATTCTGTTCATTCGTGCCGTGCTTATTATGAACAGCGTAAAGAGGCTGCCAAATCCTCAGCTAGGCATCAAAAAGACTAATTGCTGCAGTCAAATTCAAGCAATTAGTGATTTAATGCGCTGCCTCTTGACAGCTGAGATTATTAATTGTGGGATTGTATCTTTTCATAACTACATTCTGTAGAGTATCACTCTGCAGATGGAGAATATTACTTTGAATATTACTAAACAGAGGAAGCTGACGAACTTCCCACACCTTAGGGGAAATGCACAAGTTACTAAAACATAATTTCACTTAAAAGAACGTCTTAGCATTGCTTCAACTGCGTAATCTTGTTTCGGGATAATTCAAATCCCAAGGTTGCACTTTCCTCACCTTCAGAAGATTAACTCAGAACAATTGCAGTTTTTAACTTTTGCATTGTTTCCCCAGATAATAAATAAAACTGTCCATTAGTGATATTTTCATATTGTTTATAAGGTAATCCTGTTTGACCTCTGTCATGGTTAATGCTGGTATCTTTCCATGGAATATATCGGTAAAGGTGATACTTTTCTATGAGCAACTATTTCTTGGCCAGTTTTTGAGATGATTTGTGTTGCTGTACAATCACTTTGGTGTTGTCTGGAGTTTGTAAATGACCACGTGGGCTTCAACTGGGTTCTCTGGTTTCCTCTCACATCCCAAAGGCATGTTGGTGCGAAGGTTATTTGATTACTGTAAATGATTCAAATAACAATCATCTGGAGTGGCTCAGCAGGTTAAAGGCATCTGTGGAAGCAAAAGAATAGTCAGCGTTTCGAGCCAAGACTCTGAATCGTGGTTGAGAGTGTAGAGGGGAGAAAGCCCCTAGAACGATGAGAGGGAGGGATGAGGTATGAATAAGTGATCGGTGGAAAAGACAATCTGCAGGAAAACCTCAGCAAGTCAGGCAGCATCTGTGGAGGGAAATGTACAGTCAATGTTTCAGGTTCAGACACTTCATCAGGACCCTATCTAGTTGTAAAGTTCTGATGAACGATCCCAACCTGAAATATCAATTTTCTTCTTATGATGCTCCTTGAACTGCTGAGTTCCTCCAGCATTTTGTTTGTGGTCCAGATTCCAGCATTCACAGTCTCTTGTGTCTACATTCACAACCAAATCATCTATATAGGTGGCAAACAGCAGTGGTCAGCATGAATCATTTCTAATCTGAGGAAGGACATTGTTGCCATAGAGGGAGTACAGAGAAGGTTCACCAGACTGATTCCTGGGATGGCAGGACTTTCATATGAAGAAAGACTGGATAGACTCAGCTTGTACTCGCTAGAATTTAGAAGATTGAGGAGAGATCTTATAGAAACTTACAAAATTCTTAAGGGGTTGGACAGGCTAGATGCAGGAAGATTTTTCCCGATGTTGGGGAAGTCCAGAACAAGGCATCACAGTTTAAGGGTAAAGGGGAAATCTTTTAGGACCGAGATGAGGAAAACGTTTTTACACAGAGAGTGGTGAATCTCTGGAATTCTCTGCCACTGAAGGTAGTTGAGGCCAGTTCACTGGCTATATTTAAGAGGGAGTTAGATGTGGCCCTTGTGGCTAAAGGGATCAGGGGGTATGGAGAGAAAGCAGATACATGATCAGCCTTGATCATATTGAATGGTGGTGCAGGCTCGAAGGGCCGAATGGCCTACTCCTGCACCTATTTTCTATGCTTCTATGTTTCTATAAACATCCAATTGATCACAGGGCTTTAATCAGCAAAATAACTCTTCCTTGTCTCTCTCTGACTCCTACACCAAGCCAATTTGTCTCCAGTCGGCCATCACAGCCTGGATCCAGTGAGATCTAACCTTCCAGACCAGCTTAACATGCAGGACCTTATCAAAGACCTTGCTAAAGTCAATGTAGACAACTACTACCGTGAGCTTGTCATTCCTCTTGGTCACCACTTGAAAAAGTTTAATCAAATGCATGAGACACGGTTTCCCAAACACAAAGCCATGCTGATCTTTCCTTATCAGTCCTTGCCTTCCCAAATGCTGGTAAATTCGGGCTCACTGGCATGTAGTTCCATTGCTTTTCTTTGCAGGCCCTGTTAAAAGGCACAGCATTAGCAGTCTTCACACATGGCTGACTGTGTTACAAATATCTCTGTCATTTTAGTTCTGTTTCCCACCATTTCCTGTGATACACTTTGGCCAGGTCCCAGTGATTTATCCAATTTTATGCGCTTTAAGACCACGAGCACCTCCTCTTTTGTAATGCGGATGTTTTTCAGGACATCAATGTTCTCTCCCCTGAATACACTATGATCTTCACACAGGTAAATGCAGATGAGAAAAGCTCATTTAACAAATCTTTCATCTGCTATGACTCCACATATGGAATGGTCCGATAGAACTTTATTTATCCCAGGAGGGAAATTGATCTGCTAACAGTCATAAAATCACGAGAGCAATAGATCGTGTAGATGCACAGAGTCTTTTCCCCAGAGTAGGGGGATCGAGGATCCGAGGACTTGGGTTCAAGGTGAAGGGGAAAAGATTTAATAGGAATCCGAGGGGCAACCTTTTCACACAGAGGGTGGTGGGTGTATGGAACGAGCTGCCAGAGGAGGTAGTTGAGGCTGGGACTATCCCATGGTTTAAGAAGCAGTTGGACAGGTACATGGATAGGACAGGTTTGGAGGGATATGGACCAAGCACAGGCAAATGCGACTAGGGTAGCTGGAACATTGTTGGCCAGAGGTAGACAAAAATGCTAGAGAAACTCAGTGGGTCCGGCAGCATCTATGGAGCGAAGGAAATAGGCAACATTTCGGGCCGAGCATCTAGAGCAGCTGATGTCAGCTGACTCCGTAACTCCTTTGTCAACTCTTCCCTTCCCATCCGCACCACCCCCACCCCGGGCACTTTCCCTTGCAACCGCAAGAGATGCTACATGTGTCGCTTTACCTCCCCCCTCGACTCCATTCAAGGACCCAAGCAGTCGTTCCAGGTGTGGCAGAGGTTCACCTGCATCTCCTCCAACCTCATCTATTGCATCCGCTGCCCTAGATGTCAGCTGATCTACATCGGTGAGACCAAGCGTAGGTTTGGCGATCATTTCACCGAACACCTCCGCTCGGTCCGCATTAACCAACCTGATCTCCCTGTGGCTCAGCACTTCAACTCCCCCTCCCATTCCGTATCGAACCTTTCTGTCCTGGGTCTCTTCCATTGCCAGAGTGAGCACCACTGGAAACTGGAGGAGCAGCACCTCATATTCCGCTTAGGCAGTTTACACCCCAGCGGCATGAACATTGACTTCTCTAATTTCTGGTAACCCTTGCTGTCTCCTCCCCTTCTCAGCTCTCCCCCTTCCCTCCGGCCCCTCCTCTTCCTTTCTTCTTCCCACTCCCCCCAACCCTGCATCAGTCTGAAGAAGGGTTTCGGCCCGAAACGTTGCCTATTTCCTTCACTCCATAGATGCTGCCGCACCCGCTGAGTTTCTCCAGCATTTTTGTTTACCTTTGATTTTCCAGCATCTGCAGTTCCTTCTTGAACATTGTTGGCCGGTGTGGGCGAGTTGGGCCGAAGGGCCTGTTTCCACACTGTATGACTCTTAAACACAAAACACATGAAGCGTGAAATGAAAGTGACGAGTGGAAAGGATTGGGGATGTGCAAAGAATGGGGAGGGGAGTCAGTCTACCCCATGACAGAAAGGGGTGGTGTTGTACAGTTTGATAAGCCCAGGGAAAAAGGATCTCCTGTGGCGTTCTGTGCTGCATCTTGGTGGAACTAGTGTGCTGCTGAAGGTGCTCCTCGGGTTGACCAGTGTGTCATGAAGGGGGTGAGCTGTATTGTCCAGGATGCTCTGCAGTTTGAGGAGCATCCTCCCTTCCAAGACCAACCTCCCGTGAATCCAACTCCAACTCCGCCCCCAGGATGGAGCCAGCCTTCCTGATGAGAAGACCATGTTGGTCCTCTATGCCCCTATGTTCCCGGAGGTTGCAGGTGGTTGCCGGAGGTTGCAGGTAATGGAAGCAGGTAGGGAGACTGACTAAAACCTCCAAGAACCGCATGGAAACCTTGGGTGGGGGACAAAGTCTTCAGAGGTTTCCGTTCAGGTTTCCTAAGTGGAACAGGAGCTTAAGGGGCCGTATTCTCCTTCTTCTTACACATTTAAAGTAAAAGTAAAGTAAAATTTATTTATATAGCACGTTTAAATCAACTCGCGTTGAGACCAAAGTGCTTTACATAGAAAAAAATAATAATTAAGCTTCCGTACATCCATAGAAAAATTAAAATTAAGAAAAATGACACAACATATTGTATAATTCAACACAAACGTCCCCCCACAACAGAATAAAACATTTCCACTGTGGGGAAAGGCATCAGAAAGTTCAGTCCTCTCTGTGATCACCCGAGGTCGGGGCCTATTTGTGGCCTCCGCAGCCAGTACGATGTTTTCAGGCCCTCTTGCCAGAAAGCTGGAATGCCGGCATCGGGTGAACACTCCTCGGCGGCTTGGAAATGTCTGGAGCGGCCGCTTCCTCCCCGGAGACTGCGGCACCCGAAGTCTTCAGACCGCGCTGGTTGGAGCTCCGACTGGTGATCTCGAATCCCAGGCACTGCAGTGTTGAAATCCAGCGCCGCCTGCGACCGGACGCTCCGCAGCCACAGCTCCGCGGATGTTGGTCGGCGGTCACAGTACACCGGAGCATACCGCACGGCGACCCGGTAAGGCATCACCCACTCCGTGTTGGTGGCCCAGCACTGCACCGCCGCTGAAGCTGTAGTCCCGGCCGATCCCGACAGGAAACGCCGCAACAGTCTGATGATAGGCCGCGAGGAAGGGGCGAAGAAGAGCGGCCTACCATCAGACTCGGAGGGAAACCGCCTCTCCGACCAGGTAGGGACCAGGAAAAGTTTCCCCCTTCCCCTCCCCCCACCCACCACATAAAAGAAGACCTCCAACAAACATTTTGAAGTAACAGGACTAAAAATAAAAATAAAAAAGGGTGAAAGGATGGACTGCAGGCGGAGCAGCCATACACAACAGCGCCCCACTCCTGCAGTCCACCATTTGCTCTTAAGATACTTGCAGATCTCTGTGGATTATCATGTAAAACCAGAGTTCAAGCAAACCTGTTGTAAAATCCCACCTCTGCCCTTGACATTGAAAGCATAGATAGAACGACTGTGGAAAGCCCTGAAGTAGTGGTGAATGTGGCATTATGTGAGTGGGAAACTGACTGGCACAGCTGCGACTGTGAAGAGGACGGAAATGCCCTGACAACGGTTCGAGATCATCCTCCGGGCTCACCGACTGTCAAAGCTCTCACTGAGACTGAACATGGTTAGCACCCACCCGTACTCAAAAGCATGCGGAAATGTAAAAAAAATTGAAAATAACATAACATAAAAATATTTTAAACCATTTTATAAATGATCACAGTAAATCTTTTTCCATACACTTAAAACAATTGAGTACATTTAATCTTTCTGCATCAAATCAAATTAAATAATTAGTCTGCCTACTGTCCTGCTAGGTGTTTCCTCCGTGGATTTTGGTGGGGAAGATGTACTTATGCTGGGTTAACTGGTATGTATCCCAGCCTGCTAGCTGGATAATCTGTGGGCATCTGTGCTGCTTCATCAGACACTCTCTGGAGTCCACTGATCCTGCACCATGACAACCAGCAATAAGGCCAAGTGGAGGAAGCCAGCACCAGCACTAGCACTTAGAAACATTGGAAATAGGTGCAGGAGCAGGCCATTCAGCCCTTCGAGGCAGCACCTCTATTCAATATGGTCATTCAATATGGTCTATTCAATATGATCATCCAAAATCACCACCCTGTTCCTGTTTTCTCCCAATATCCCTTGATTCCATTAGCCCTAAGATCTAACTCTCTTTTGGAAATATCCAGTGAATTGGCCTCTACTGCCTTCTGTGGCAGAGAATTGCTGATTTCAATAGACAATAGACAATAGGTGCAGGAGTTGGTCCTTTGAGCCAGCACCGCCATTCGCAGTGATCATGGCTGATCATCCACAATCAGTACCCCGTTCCTGCCTTCTCCCCATATCCCTTGAATCCGCTATCTTTAAGAGCTTCATGATTTTCATGATTTTCACTTCATGGTTTCATGCGAGCAACATAAGTCCAACATGAAGTCCAGGAAGAAGATCCTCCTGATTTACTTTTTGTAATGTTATATAATGTTATTCCACCTGAAGGTGGAATCTCATGTAGATAGGGTGGTAAAGAAAAGCTTTTGGTGTGCTGGCCTTTATAAATCAGAGCATTGAGTATAGAAGCTGGGATGTAATGTTAAAATTGTACAAGGCATTGGTGAGACCAAATCTGGAGTATGGTGTACAATTTTGGTCGCCCAATTATAGGAAGGATGTCAACAAAATAGAGAGAGTACAGAGGAGATTTACTAGAATGGGTTTCAGCAACTAAGTTATAGAGAAAGGTTGAATAAGTTAGGTCTTTATTCTCTGGAGCGCAGAAGGTTAAGGGGGGACTTGATAGAGGTCTTTAAAATGATGAGAGGGATAGACAGAGTTGACGTGGACAAGCTTTTCTCATTGAGAGTAGGGAAGATTCACACAAGAGGACATGACTTCAGAATTAAAGGGACAGAAGTTTAGGGGTAACATGAGGGGGAACTTCTTTACTCAGGGAGTGGTAGCTGTGTGGAATGAGCTTCCAGTGGAAGTGGTGGAGGCAGGTTTGATTTTATCGTTTAAAAATAAATTGGATAGGTATATGGACGGGAAATGAATGGAACGTTATGGTCTGAGTGCAGGTAGATGGGACTAGGGGAAAATAATTGTTCGGCACGGACTTGTAGGGCCGAGACGGCCTGTTTCCGTGCTGTAATTGTTATATGGTTATATGGTTATATATGGGTCACATTTTTGTTCAAAGTCCATTGGATGAAAATCTAGTATGAACAAAGTTTAACATGAACCTGTGCAATCAGGCAGAAATCAGGACTGTAATTTAAAATAAAAATTTCTGAAAAAAACATTTGTGATTATATTCAGGTATGGTGCTGTTTTATTAATAGGTTTTATTGCAGTAAATAATAATTTATTATAAACAAGATCATATTCTTTGGATGACATGACTTTAAGCAACTGAAAATGATGTAAAACAAGTCCTACAGCTTATTTCATTGGTGTACTGTAGTCAGTTTCCTTGTAAATATGATATTAATCCCAGCAGGTTTTTACATGAATCCTGTCATTGCCTTCGTTTTAAGGAACCCCTCAGAAAATTGCAATTGTGTATAGTTTAGTTTAGAGATACAGCGCAGAAACAGGCCTTCTGAACCAGCCAGCGATCCCCACACATTAACTCTATCCTACACGCACTAGGGACAATTTACACTTATACCAAGCCAATGAACCTACAAACCAGTACGCCTTTGGAATGTGGGAGGAAATCGTAGATCACGGAGAAAACCACGGGGAGAACGTACAAACTCCGCACAGACAGCATCCGCAGTTGGGATCGAACCCGGGTCTCTGGCGCTGCAAGCGCTGTAAGCCAGTAACTCTACCGCTGTGCCACCATGTGGTGCTTCGCAAAAAGGTGCATTGATGATTACGTTCAGTTTTTGAACTGTTACAAAGGATTGCAAAATGTAATTTCCGCTGGATGTATTTTTTACTTGGTATTCCTCAAAAAGCTGTTTTACTTTGGCAGCTTTACATAAATTCAGTGGAAATACCAAGAATCCCTGATGGAAATGCTTTCACCATCTTTATAATGACAAGTAAATTGGACCCCCTTCAGGTAGATGCACAATATCCTGCAGTGCTATTAAAGAAGCACAGTGAGATCTCCTAAGAATCATTTATAGAAATGTTCTCTTGCAGCATTTAAGTGGTACGTAGATAGTCTGACCAGATAGCAATTGCAAAAAATCAGGACACATTCATTATGAGGGAATGAGGTGGGTAATTGTGAATGTAAAATTATAAAATAACAGGATGCAATAAGCCTTTCACCCTGAGGTACAGTGCAGGGCCCAGAGAGAATTGAAGATATGTACATGGGGAATGCTTTGGGTATATGCTCCTCCTGCTCCCCCCTCCCCCCCCCCCAAAAAAGTTTGACTTCAATGTTTGTTTAATATAGATTCTTAATGATTAAGAGTTGTTCTGCAAAGGGTACTGCAGAATTTTATTTAATTGAAATCATTTGATCGCGACAATAAAAACTGTTCACAATTATAGCATTGCTTTGTCAAAACTTACATATCAGACTTCTCCTTTGAAATGTAGAAATTTAGAGTTTAGAACGGGTGGCACAGTGGTAGAGTTGCTGCCTTAAGGGCCTGTCCCACATGGCCATCATTTACGCAACAGGCCGGTAGTGACTGATGCACGACTGACACGGGACGGTCTCGCGCGTCATCATGCGTCCGCACAGTAGTCTGGAGCGCGTGACGTCATTTGAAGATAGACACAAAATGCAGGAGTAACTCAGCGGGACCGGCAGCATCTCTGAAGAGAAGGAATGGATGATGTTTCGGGTTGAGACTCTTCTTCAGTCTGAAGAAGGGTCTTGACCCGAAACGTCACCCATTCCTTCTCTCCAAAAATGCTGCCGGTCCAGCTGAGTTACTCCAGCATTTGTGTCTATCTCTAATGGTCTTGGCCCCGCTCCAGATCCACAACGGCCGTGAACCCCAGGCTGAGCTCGACGATCATTTACCAGCTTCTGCTGCTGTTGGAGGTGAGACGTTGCGCCGCGCCGGGGTCTTGGGCCTGTCCCACTTTGGCCGTCAGTTACGCAACAGGCCGGCGGCTCGTGAACATTTTGTACACACTCATCCACGACACTCCACACTCCTCCACACCACTCCATGCACTCCATGTGCCTTCTCCACTCCCACACTACCAGGTCGCATAAATGGCGTGCGAATGACGGCCAAATGTTTAAAAAAAAAATTCCCTAGTGTGTAGGATAGTGTGTGTAGGGATCGCTGGTCAGCATGGACTCGGTGGGCCGATGGGCTTGTTTCTGCGCTGTATTTCTAAACTAAACTAAACTAAACTAAATTCAGTACCAGATCCGCTGGAACCATATTTCCAATTGCATAAATGTTGCCACTCCGAGTATTCTTCTACTAAGTTCAAGCGCTGATGTACGGTTAGCTCACCATTTTACATGAACTATCATCTGTGCCTTCTCATTAATGAACTGAGCAAGATATTGTTCATCTCCTTCTAATATTTAATTGTTATTCCCTACACTTTATTCATAGCATGAAGGATCTTGCTTTTCATAAAGAGACTCATTTTCCACAATTTAATAGCAATCACACTTGAAAGTAGTTTAATTGCATGCAAATGATAATGAGAGCATTTTTAATGACTATTTGGTATCTTTTATTGCAAAGTAGGATATCAATATAGTATTTTCTAGAGATGCAAGAGACAGCAGATGCTGGAATCTTGTTTTCTGTGCAGGTTCTTATTTCTATTAGTTTAGTTTAGAGATACAGTAAGGAAACAGGTCATTTGGCCCCTTGAGTTCGTACCGAGCAATGATCACCAGTACACAAGTTCTATATTATCCTATGCATTAGGGGTAATTTACAGAAGCCAATTAACCTACAAACCTACACGGGTTTGGAATGTGGGAGGAAACCGGAGTTCTCGGAGAAAGCCCACATGGTGGACATCCTAGCTCCTGAAATACAAATGGCAAATTTCAGGAAGTGAAGGATGGAGTCGGAAATGATCCATGTGCAGATGAGAGAATGGCTGTAAAACTGACGACATACTGTTGTGTTTTGTCTGAGTGCAGGAAGCAGTTATTAATGCCCTGGAAAATAATTGAGGAAATGGGCCCAAGTGGGACTGAATCAAAGACCGTTCCATGTATTCTGCAGAATGATAGGCATATAGACTAGGTCCACGCGAGTGCTCAGATCTACACCTTTAATCTGTAGAAAGTAAGTGGACTTAAAGGAGAACTTCAAAGTGAACTTCAAAGCAGGCGGCATGGTAGTGTATCGGTAGAGCTACTGTTTTACAGCGTCAGAGACCCGGGTTCAATCCTGACTACCGGTGCTGTCTGTACGGAGTTTGTACATTCACCCCGTGACCTGCGTGGGTTTTCTCCGAGATCTTCGGTTTTCACCCACACTCCAAAGACGTCCAGGTTTGTAGGTTAATTGCCTTGGTAGAAATGTAAATTGTCCCTAGTGTGTGTAGGAGTAGTGTTAAGGGCCCGTCCCACATTCACGACCTAATTCACGACCTTTTTTACCCGTGGCCATTTCTCATCAGGCTAGAAAAACGGCCTGACGTACTTGATCTCATCAGCGTCTCTTCTTCCTGAGGAGAATGAAGAAGGTCCATCTGTCTCCTCAGATCCTGGTGAACTTCTACCGCTGCACCATCGAGAGCATCCTTACCAACTGCATCACAGTATGGTATGGCAACTGCTCTGTCTCCGACCGGAAGGCATTGCAGAGGGTGGTGAAAATTGCCCAACGCATCACCGGTTCCACGCTCCCCTCCATTGAGTCTGTCCAAAGCAAGCGCTGTCTGCGGAGGGCGCTCAGCATCGCCAAGGACTGCTCTCACCCCAACCATGGACTGTTTACCCTCCTACCATCCGGGAGGCGCTACAGGTCTCTCCGTTGCCGAACCAGCAGGTCAAGGAACAGCTTCTTTCCGGCCGCTGTCACTCTACTAAACAACGTACCTCGGTGACTGCCAATCACCACCCTCCCCCCCCCGGACACTTATTATTATTTTTTTTTAATTCAAATCGTTTGCTATGTCGCTCTTCCAGGGAGATGCTAAATGCATTTTGTTGTCTCTGTACTGTACACTGACAATGACAATTAAAATTGAATCTGAATCTGAATCTGAATTGATGCCACGAGTACCTACGACTAGCATCACGGCCTACCCACGACCTCCTATGACCTCGTGACAGCCATGCTGTGAGTACGAGTCAAGGGCAAACTCGGCAGAGGTTGTGAATTAGGTTAGGCCCTTTAATGTGCAGGGATCACAGGTTGGAGCGGACTCGGTGGGCCAAAGGGCCTGTTTCTGCTCTGTATCTCTAAACTAAACTGGACAAGATCAGCCATATGAACGAGTGTGTTGGTGGAAGGAAACTGATTGGGCCTCTTTTCAAGGAAAAAATAGAAATTCCTCTGACCCTCCTGATGTGGAGATATAGAGATATTGTACATACATGCTGAAGATGAACCAGTTCGGGCACAGGAATTGGGGACTGCTAATATGGTGAAGGCATCAAATGTTTGATGAATGTGATAGGAAGAGACTGGACCAGGGGAGAATGAATAAACCTGCATCTTTATTTTGATTTTCAGAAAAATGTCTTGATAATATCAAACATTTATTAATACATTCATCAGCTGTATTGCTTTTTAGGCTTTGTTAATTCTGTAATTAAAAATCAATATATATTATAATCGTGATACCAGCTGTCTCAGATTTGAGCTTCACCATCTGTTATATTTTACCACTTTTTACTATCGCTGCTCACCTGAATGCTTTGATATAGATGTTGTAGGCTCTTCTACAGTAGCTGCCGAGAAGCAAGAAAATCTAGCTAATTTCAAAACAGCCAATACCTTGTTATGGTTTCTTTCTCCCCATAACATTAAGAAGGTGCTGAAAGAAATACTGAAGGAAAAAAGTATAAATATTTGGCACATCAGGGATGCATTTTTTTTTTTTTTCAATTCAACTTTAATGTCATCGCACAAATACAAGTACGAGTACAACGAAATGCAGTTTTGCGTCAGTTTTGCATAAGCCCTGAAAGGATTTTAAGATAGATTCTTGATTAGTGCGGGTGTCAGGGGGTTTTGGGGAGAAGGCAGAAGAATGGGGTTGAGAGGGAAAAATCGATTAATCGAGGTTGAATAAGTTAGGTCTTTATTCTCTGGAGCGCAGAAGGTTAAGGGGGTCTTGATAGAGGTCTTTAAAATGATGAGAGGGATAGACAGAGTTTTTCTGGCCTTCCATCACAGCAATGTGATGGATGTTTATGTAAATTATGTTGTGTCTTGGGTCTATTTGTTTGTAATGTATGGCTGCAGAAACATCATTTCGTTTGGACCTCAAGGGGTCCAAATGACAAATAAATTGTATCTTGTATCTTGTATCTGGACAAGCTTTTCTCTTTGAGAATAGAGAAGATTCAAACAAGAGGACATTACTTCAGAATTAAGGGACAGAAGTTTAGGGGTAATATGAGGGGGAACTTCTTTACTCAGAGAGTGGTAGCGGTGTGGAATGAGCTTCCAGTGGAAGTGGTGGAGGCAGGTTCATTGGTATCATTTAAAAATAAATTGGATAGGCATATGGATGAGAAGGGAATGGAGGGTTATGGTATGAGCGCAAGCAGGTGGGACTAAGGGAAAAAAGTTGTTCGGCATGGACTTGTAGGGCCGAGATGGCCTGTTTCCGTGCTGTAATTGTTATATGGTTTTATGGAGTAGATGATGGCCCGAATGACCTAATTCTGCTCCTATCACCTGTGAACTTATAAGGAACATTACGGAAAAGCAATTGAGAACCCATAATTGATATATCCAGGAACAGAGCATGGATAAATATATATGCGCACCCTGCTATTCAGAGCCATCTGTTCTTTCTAAAACTCTTATAACTTCTCGATGAGCCAAGTTTTTGAGAAAAGAATTTTCCATTCAGTTCTTCGCTTCCATTCCCTCCTACAACTGATCTTATGGTTCTGACAACTGTGTGATTCTTGGAAACTGATCTGCTTTAGGTTCATGCGTAGCCAATGTTAAGAGTAACTAATCCATTATTGGTTTGACAGCCAATGCTCCCAATCCTGACAGATGTGATTATTTTGGACGGGTTCCTTCCAACCTTTAAGCAAACAATGTAGGGAGGGGGGAGCCTGCAGATGCTGCTTAAACCGAAGACAGACCAGACAACAGTAACTCAGCATCCCTGGTCCACTTTGGCAGGGTGCAGCCTGGTGCTCCACCCAAATGGATTGGATCTGACAGCTTCCAGCGGCATTTGCTGCAACTGATCTGACAGCCTCTGACAGTTTCCCAGCTGACTTTCCAGCTGATTGGAATAGCTGAGGCCAATAAGTTCCCATTTCAGTGCAATAAAAGCTGATTGTTTTCATGGCCCACTAACAAGCTGACACATACATTGAATCATTGACTGTCAATGTAAAATGCTGACTGTTGGCATGCATGTAATTTAACATTCACATTTAATTTAGGCTATTGGATTAGTATTAGAATGTGTGGGGAAAATAAAACAGTCCCCATTACCGAGTGACATTTCAGAGATGCTGTATGATCATTCCCCCAATTACTGAGCTGCTGACCCTGTCCTCAGATTCAGTCTATCATTGGAGCCACTGCAGTTGATCTGTCACTTACACACCACTTAAAATGCCGGCAATTTACAAATGAAAATTAAACATCTCATCAGCCAGAGTTTAGTTTAGAGAAACAGCACGTAAACAGGCCCTTCGGCCCACCAGGCCTTCGCCGACTAGTGATCACTAACACTATCCTACACACACTCGGGACAATTTACACTTATTCCAAGCCAATTAACCTACAAACCTGTATGTCTTTGTCTTCAGCAGCCCTAATCTTCATCACAAATGGCATCGGATCCAATGAAAAGATTTAATCTATGGAGGGACATTTCTTGAACAGGGATGCCAAGATCAATCATGTATTTTGCAGCAAGATAGCAAATTAATAATGGACCCTTAATCTAATTTCTTCCTTCATAGTTGGAATAATTTAAACAGCTATGGAACAGACAATTCTTGCATAAATATGCAGTGTTTTCAGGAGAACTGTTTGTTGTTTTCACTATTTATTGTTTTAACTATTTTGTTGTATTCACTATTGCTGGGCATCCTTTAGTGAGTGACATAATGCCACTTAAGCATGTTTGTGTTTTGTTGTACGTCTGACAGCCACAAAAGGCCAATCGCATGATGAAATGATCATTTATATATCTCAGTGATGTTTCCCATGCAAACTGTGTGGCGGCTAAGGATACCTAAAGGGGCTGTCCCACTTGGGAGACCAAATCTGCGAGTTTAGACGAGTGTCTTCGACCTTCAAACTCGCAGCATGGTTGACACGTGGTCCTAGGAGGTCCTCTGTGGTCGCTGGAACTCTCCTTCATGCTCGAGTGAAATTCCTGAATACTCGTGGCCTCAGATTATTCGCGGAAAAATTTTCAGCATGTTGAAACATTTTCCGCGAGTAAAATTTGGTCGGCGTAGGAATTTGTGACGAAGTGCAGTGGAGTGCGGTTGCTATTTAAGGGCCTGTCCCACCAGCATGCGACTGCATGCGGCGAGTGTGACCTAACATGGTCGCTTGAGCCGTACGGCCTCGCGGGGCTGGTCCCACTTCGATTCCCGGAGCCGTATGGAGTTGTGCGGGGCTCTGGAAAAACATCGCGCAGGGCTCTGGAAAACTGACACTGTCCAAAAATTCCGAGTGGCAACGGCCTGTCGGCGCGCAGCCGCAATGAGGCCTTACGCAGCGCCTTGACGGGCGTACGCAGCATCTCGACGCCGAACGCAGCATCTTGATGCCGTAGCCTAGCGTGTGGCATTGCGCAATGACGTCACCGCCCCGCGTGTTGTTGCATGATGACGTAATCGCCAGACGCCGTGCGACGTCCAAATTCAGTCGGCCCGCCTCCTGCCCAGCTGATTGGTGAGTATGATTCAGGACCAGCCCCGCACAACTCCAGACGGCTCCGCGGTTGGAAGTGGGACCGGCCCCGCGAGGCAGTACGCCTCAAGCCACCACGTTTGATCGCGCTAGATGCATGCAGTCGCATGCTGGTGGGACAGGCCCTTTAGTTACAGGCAGTCAAGGGCAGCCGTAGGCAATCTCCTTCGCTGACCGGGCATTTTGCCCCAATCCTCCACCCTTTTCCCCCTCCCCACTCTTCCCCCTCCATCCACACTCTTCCTCCTCTACCCCCTACCTCATCTCCCTCATTGCCTCCCTCACCCCCCCTCCCCCACACCTCTCACCCCCCTCCCCTCTCTCCTCGCCTCCCCACACCCTCTCTCCTCCCCCTCTCCATCTCCCTCTCCTCACCCCCCTTCCCTCTCTACCCCACCTCTCTTCCGTCTCTCCCCCCGCCCCCTTCCCCAACCCCTCTGTCCCTCTTCCACCACTCCCCCTACCCCTCCCTCCCCATTCTTCCACTTCTCTCCCCTTACCACACCCCTCTCCCTCTCCCTCCCCACCCTTCTCTCCCCCTCCCTTCCCCCTCCCTCCCCCCTCCCTCCCCTCTCTCCCCCCCCCCCTCTGTCCATCTTCCACCATTCCCCCTGTCCCTCTTCACCATTCCCCTACCCCCTCTCCCCAGCCCTCCCTCCCCACTTCCACTTCTCTCCCCCCCTCCCTCTCCAACTCCTCCCTCCCCACTATTTCCCCTCTCCCCCCCCCCCTCCACACTCTCCCTCCCTCCCCTACCCCTTCTCCCTCCTCCCCTCCCCCCACACATCTCTCCCCCTCCCCCATCCCTCTCTCCTCCCGTCCCCCACCCCTCTCTCCTCACCCTCTCCCTCTCCCTCTCCTCAGTCCCTCTCCCCACCCCTCCCCTCACTCACCCCCTTCCCTCTACCCATTCTACCCCCTCCATCCACACTCTTCTCCTCTACCCCTTACCCCATCTCCCTCCTCGCCTCCCTCCCCCTCCCCCACACCTCTCTCCCCCTACCCTCTCTCCTCCCCATCTCCATCTCCCTCCCCCTCTCTTCATCCCTCTCCCTCCTCTCCTCCTCCTCCCACCCACTTCCCTCTCTCCCCACCCCTTCCACTACTCCCCCTGTCCCTCTTCCACCACTCCCGCTACCCCTCTCCCCCCCCCCCTCCCTCCCCACTCTTCTACTTCTCCCACCTCCCTCTCCCTCACCACTATTTCCCCTCTCTCTCCCCTACCCCCCCCTCCCATCCCACTCTTCCCCCGCCCCCTACCACTCACCCACTCCCTCCACACTCTTCCCCCCTCTCTCCCCCTCCCCCACCCCTCTCTCCCCCTCCCCCACCCCACTCTCACCCTCCCCTTACCCCCTCTCTCTCTAGGTTTCAAATAGAATGTATTCCAGGGGCAAACAACAAATGGCTTAATTTTTTATTTGCTCTTAACGCCGGGTCAAAGGGAAAAAATTGCAAAGCATAACCAAAATACTGCGGATATTTGAAACCCAGAGTAAATGTGTAGGAGGGGCTAGGGATGAAGAGCAGGTGAGACAGGCTCTGCGGAGAGAGAAACAAAATAAATCTCGTCTTCATACTTGCCAAAAGCGGGCGGATTCTGAATGTAAGGCAGCAACCTTGCAGGTAGATGGGACTAGGGGAAAATAAGAGTTCGGCACGGACTTGTAGGGCCATGATGGCCTGTTTCCGTGCTGTAATTGTTATATGGTTGTATGGTTAACTGGGTGGCAGTCTCTTGACTGAGCGCACCCACCACGTAGAAATATCGCGTAGCATCCGCGCCGATCCGGTGGAGTTCGGACTGAGCCTCGATGTGTGTCAACCACACCTGAGGCTGAACCACCTAGAAAATGGGCAGTTTAAGAGCAACCGCGTTCTGCTGGGTGGGCTGGGCGTCGAGATTCTCAGCGGCATTCATAGCGAAACTCCGAAAAACGTTCAGAGCGACGGGGTCACCACTATAGCGAGATCAGGCACGTTGAGTGAAGTAATTTTTATTAACAAACTAGACCAAGGGCAGACCCGTTGGGTCTCTTCCTCCAACGTGCGGTTGTGGGGGGGGGGGGCCATGCGCCCTCCCACACACTACCCATCCCCACCCACACCCTAACTACCCCCCCCACCTGTACTCACGAACCTCAGAGAGGAGGGAGGAGAGAGAGGAAGAGAGAGGAGGGAGAGGGCAAGGGAAGGGAGGAGAGGAGGGAGAAAAGAGGAGGGGGAAAGGGGGGGGGAGGAGAGGGGGGAGGGGAGAGAGGGGGAGGAAGAGGAAGGGGAGAGGAGGGGGGAGGAAAGGGGAAGAGGGGGGAGAGGGAGAGAGGGAGAGGGGAGGAGGAGGAGAAAAGGAGAGGAGAGAGGAGGAGAGAGGAGAAGGAGGGAGGAGGGGGGGGGAAGGGAGGGGGGGAGAGAAGGAGGAAGGAGGGAGAGAGAGGGGAAGAGAGGAGAGGAGAGGAGAGGAAAGAAGAGGAGAGGGGAGAGGGTGGAGGAGAAGGAGGAGGGGGGGGGGGGAGGGAGAGAGGGGGGGAGAAGGAGGGGGGAGAGGAAGAGATGGGTTGGGTAGAGAGAGAATGAGAAGGGGAGAGAGACAGAGAAGGAGAGACGGAGAGATAGAGGGGGGGGGAAGAAGGGGGAGAGAGGGGGGAGTTGAGGAGAGTGAGTTCGGAGGGGAGAGGGGGAGAGAGGAGGAGAGGGAGGGGGGGGGGAGGAGAGAAGAGGAGAGGGGAGGAGAGAGGGGGAGAGAGAGAGAAAAGGGGAGAGAGGAGAGGGAGGAGAGGAGGAGGAAAGAGGGGAGGGAGGGGGAAGAGGGGAGGGGAGGAGAGGGAAGGAGAGGGAGGAGGGGAGGAGAGGGAGGGGAGGAGAGGAAGGGGAGAGGAAAGGAGGGAGAGAGAGGAAGGGGGGGAGGAGGAGGGAGAGAAAGACCTCAGGAGGGAGGGGAGGGGGAGGAGGAGAGGAGAGGGAGGGAAGGAGGGGGGAGAGAGGAGAGGGGGGAGAGAAGGGAAGGGGAGGGGAGAGGGAGGGGGGGAGAGGAGGAGGAGAGAGAGGGGAGGGGACGGGAGAGGGAGGGGAAGAGAGGGAAAAAGGAGAGAGGGGGAGAGGGGGGAAGGAGGGAAGGGAGGGAGAGGGAGAGGAGGGAGAAGGGAAGGAGGAAGAGGGAAAGGGGGGGAGAGGAGGAGGGAGGAGAGGGAGGGGGATGGGGGGGGGGAGGGGGAGGGAAAGGGGGAGGAGGGGACGAGGAGGGGAGGGGAGAAGGAGGGGGAGAGAGGGAGAGAGAAAAAAAGAGGGGAGGAGAAGAGAGGAGGGGAGAGAATGAGGAGAGAGGGAGAGGAGAGGGGGGAGGGGGAGGGGAGGGAGGAGGGGGGGAGGAGAGGGGGAGAAGGGGGGGAGGGAGAGGGAAGGGAGAGGGGGGGGAGAAGAGGAGGAGGGGGGAGAGAGAGGGGGGGGGAGAGGAGAAAGAGGGGAGAGGAAAGGGGGGAAGAGAGGGAGGAGAGGGGGAGAAGAGGAGAGAGAGGGGGAGGGAGAGGGAGAGGGAGAAGAAGAGGGAAGGAGGGGAGAGAGAGAAGAGGGAGGAGGAGGAGGGGGGAGAGGGGAGGAGAGAGGAAGAGAGGGAAGGGAGGGAAAGAAAAGAGAGAAAAAAGGGAGAGAGGGGGAAAAGGAGAGGAGGAGGAGAGGAAGGAGGAGGAAGAGAGAGGGGGGAAGGGGGGAAAGGGAGGAGAGGGGAGGGAGAGGGGGAGAGAGAGGAGGAGGGGGGGGGGAGAGGAAAAGGAGGGGAGAGAGAGAGGGGGAGAGAAGAAAGGAGGGAAGGAGAGGAGAAAAGGGAGAAGGGAGAAAGAGGGGAGAAGGGAGAGGGAGGGGAAAGGAGGAAGGAGGGAGAAGAAAGAGAGGAGGGGAAGGAGAGAGAGGGGGAGAGAGAGGGAGAGAGGAAGGAGGGGAGAGAGGGAGAGGGGGGAGGGGAAAGAAGAGAGAGGGAGAGGGGGGGGGGAGAGGAGAGAAAGAGGAGAGAGAGGAGGAGGAAAAAAGAGAGGGGAATAGGAGGGGGGAGGAGGAGGAGAGAGGGGGAGAAATGGGGAGAGGGGAGAAGGAGGAGAGAGAGGAAGGGGCGGGCCAGAGAAGAGAGGAGGAGGAGAGGAAGAGGAGGGGAAAGGGAGGAAGGAGAAAGGAGAGAGGAAGAGGGGAGAGAGGGAGGGAGAGGGGAGGGGAGGAGGGGGATGAGGAGAAAGAGGAAAGAGAGGAAAGAGAGAGAGAAAGAGGAGAGGAGGGAGAGGAGGAGAGAGAGGAGAGGAGAGAGGAGGAGGAGAGAGAGGGAGGAGGAGGAGAAGAGAAGGAGGAGAGGGAAGAGAGAGGGGAAGGAAAAGGAGAGGAGGGAGAGGAGGGGAGAGAGAAGGGGAGGAGGGGGGAGAGGGAGGAGAGAGAGGGAGAGAAGGAGGAGAGGAGAGGGAGGAAAGAGAGGAAAGGAGGAGAGGGGGAAAAAGGAGGGGAAGAGAGAGGGGGAAGGAGAGAGGAAGAGGAGGAGAGGAGAGGGAGAGGGGGAGGACGAGAGAGGAGAAGGAAGAGGAAGAGGAGAGGGAGAGAGAAAGAGAGGAGAGAGGAGAGGGAGAAAAGGGAGGGAGAGGAAAAGGAGAGGAGGGGGAAGAGGGAGGAGAGGGGGGAGAAGGAGGGGGGGGAGGGAGGGGAAGGGAGGAGAAGGAGAGGAAAAGGAGAGAGAGAGAGAGGAGAGGGAAGAGAGGGAAGGAGAGGAGAAGGGGAGAGAGGGGAGGAGAGGAGGGAGAGAGAGAGGAAGAGAGGAGGGGAGGGGAGAGGGAGGAGGGAAAAGAGGAGGAGGGGAGGGAAAGAGGGAAAGGGGAGGGGAGAAGGGAGAGGGAGAGGGAAGAGGGAGAGAGGAAGAGGGGGGAGAGGAGAGAGGAGGAGGAGAGGAGAGGAGAGGAGAGGAGGAAGAGGAGGGAGAGAGGGGGAGAGGAGAGGAGAAGGAGAGGGAGGGGGAGAGAGGGGGAACAAGAGGGAGAGGAGAGGGGAGAAGGAGGAGGGGAGGGGGAGGGGAGAGGGGGGAGAGAGGAGAGGGGAGGAGGAGAGAGAGAGGAGGAGAGGAGAGAGAGGAGGGAGGAGGAGGGGAGAGAGGGAGGGAGGAGAAGAGAGAGGAAGGGGAGGAGAGGGGAGAGGGGAGGAGAGGGGAGGGGAGGGGAGAGAGGAGAGAAGAAGAGAGAGAGAGAGAGGAGAGGGAGAGAGAGAGGAGAGGGAGAGAGAGAGGAGAAAGAGAGGAGGGAGGAGGGGGGAGGGAGAGAGGGGAGGAAGAAGAGGAGGGAGGAGAGGGAGAGGGAGGAGAGAGGAGAGAGAGAGGGGAGGAGAGAGAAGGAGAGAGAGGAGAGGAAGAGGAGAGAAGGGGAGAGGAGAGAAAAAGGGAGAAAGAGGGAGAGGAGAGAGGAGAGAGAGAGGAGAGAGGGAGAGAGGAGGAGAGGAGAGGGAGAGGAGAGGAGAGGAGAGGAGAGGAAGGAGGGGAGGAGGGAGAGAGAGGGAGAGGGGAGGCGGAGGAGAGGGAAGAGAGGAGGAGAGAGAAGAGGGGAGGGGGAGGAGAGAGGGGGAGGATAAGGAGGAGGAGGAGGAGGAGGAGGGGGAGGGGAGAGAGGAAGAGAGAGGAAGAGGGATAGAGAGGGGAGGAGAGGAGAGGAGAGGAGGGGGGAGGGGTGGAGAGGGGGAGAGGAGGGGAGAGTTAGAGGGGAGAGGAGAGGGAAAGAGAGAGGAAGAGAGAGAGAGAGGAGAGAAGGAGGGGAGAGGAGAGGAGGAGAGAGAGGAGGAGAGAAGGAGAGAGGAGAGGAGAGGAGGAGGAGAAGGGGGGGGAGAGGAGAGAAGGAAGAGAGAGAGAGAGAGAGAAGACGAGGGGAGAGGAGGGAGAGAGGAGAGGGAAGAGGAGAGAAACAGAGAGAGAAGAGAGGAGGGGGACAGGGGAGAGGAGAGAGGGAACGGGGAAGAGAAGGAGGGAGGGGAGGAGGGGGTAGGGAGGGGAGAGGGGAGAGAGGGGGGGGGGTGAGAGGAGGAAGAGGGGGGGGACGAGGAGGAGAGGGGGGGAGGAGGAGGAGAGAGGGGGGGAGAGGAGAGGGGGGGTGGGAGGGAGAGAGGAGAGGGGGGGGGGGGAGAGGGTAGAGGGGGGGGGGGGGAGAGAGAGTGCCTTTTCACTTCAACCAAAACCCAAGCAACCATTTGCAGGCAGTGCTTTTTTACCTCTAACCATATTTTCATTTTCAAACCAAATTAAGGGTACTCACAGTGCTGTAGACATTTGTCAGTTTCATTTGTGAGCTCTGATTGAGGCACACCACTTGCAGAGACTGATTGAGGCACACCACTTGCAGAGACTGATTGAGGCACACCACTGGTTTTATAGTCCCTCCACCTCCCTCCAGCAGGGGCAGCAGAGAGAATGGGGAATTTTGTAAAAACATTAATATCTCTGTCAATTTTCATCGACGGGAAAAAATCCTCGGCACACATGCGGCGGCGGGGGGCTCTGAGCAAGGTGGCCAAAAATGACGGCCGTAGGTGACGGCGTACTCTCGGAAACCACAGCACAGAATGCCGAAACCGGTCAAGAACAGAGTTTTAGTAATATAGATAAAAAGGAAACAAAACCTTGTGCAATACGCGTGCCTGACTAGCTAACACAAAACCGCTCCTGTTGCTGGGAGGAGCGCTAATGAACTAACTAAAAAGCCCGTGATTGAACCCCCGCGGTCACGTGACCGAGCCGACCAATGACAAGGGTTCTCACCTCCCCAATCCACCACTAGGTGCCGCTACACTATCAGTTTCATCAAAATCCCAGTAAAACATGCTGGTTTGTTTCAAAAAATAACAATAGGAGAAACTCTGGTCAATGTTAGTTGCCTTGAGTTTGCAAGGAGTTTTTGTATTAGCTATCTGGATTCTCAAGCAGCAGAGGATTTGCTTGCTGTGCAGAGCAAAGAGTACTAACTGCTGGCTTTCTGCTTTATCTTCTTCACACCACTGACATTTTAAGGGATATGACAGAACTCAGTGGGAATATCCAGATAACCCACAGTTCCTGAACTGTCTTGTCATGCTTTCTCTATTTACTATCTTCTCTCCCTCCTCCGAAACTCACGGAGCCCAAAGATTTGAAAGGAAATGATGGAGTTATTTAAAAAAATGTTCAAGTATCTCTTTTTAGTCTTGTAATCCTGGATACACTTAGTAAATGCAACCCATATTTGTGATTTGATATTTAATATGAGGGAGTAGCATTTAATATTGTCAAGAGAAGGATGCCACCTTCAATAATGCAGTGCTCCCTTTGGAAGAAACAAAAGCGTTAAGGGCCTGTTCCACTTTCACGACCTAATTCACGACCTCTGCCGAGTTTGCCCTTGATTCATACTCGCAGCATGGTCGTCACGAGGTAGTAGGAGGTCATAGGTCATAGGTAGGTCATAGCAGATCGTGATGCAAGTCGTAGGCACTCGTGGCATCAAGTAGGTTGCACCGTTTTTTCTAGCCTGTTGAAAAATGTCCACAAGTAAAAAAGGTCGTGAATTAGGGACAGGTCCTTTAGCCCAATTGGTACAACTGATGTGATGTACAATTTTACTGAATGTTTGAGAAGATATTTACTGTATCAAGCATTTTCCAATGAAGCTGAATGCTTTTTAATGTGAATGGGAATTTTCAGCTCATAAAATATTTGCAAAATTCAGTTTTAAGCATTTGAATACACCTGTTCAAATTAGCAATATGGCATATCAATGTTATTAATTGTGATGTAACGGTTCAAGCTGACATTAGATTTAAATCTCCTTTGCGATCAATCTACAAATCATCTTTTCTGTTTAACCTTTAAGTGGCAATTTTATTGCCGTTGAACAGCAATATCAAGGTACAATGTGAGAGCAAGTAAGGTTGACCATATGATTTACATTAAACTCCTTTTGTTGTTAAATCCTGGCAACGTTGAAATAAATGGAGAGTACTCAATCGCGGGAGTTCTATAAAATATATATAGGCATTCGTAATTGCTTGGTTTAAGCTCCAAATTCATATTGCCAACCAAGATTTTGACATTAATTGTATTTTGAATTTTTAATGATTCTGTTGTACTTGGGGAACCTGTGTGTCTCTTGTCTATTAAGGGCCTGTCCCACTGCGGTGACCTAATCCGCGAGTTCTGGCGAGTTTGCCCTCAACTCATACATGCAGCATGGTCAACACGAGGTCGTAGAAGGTCATCGTAATTCTCCTTCATGCTCGAGAGTAGTTCCCCATGTACTCGAGGCCTCAGCTAGGTCACGGCGTATTTTTCAACATGTTGAAAAATGCGCGCCAGTTAAAAAAAGGTCGCCATGGAAAAAATCGATACTTTTTTTACTCGTAGGTTTAGTCGTAGTAGGTCGGCATGTTAGTCGTAGGTAATCGAAGGTAGTCGAAGGTAGTCATAGATAGTCTTCATCATAGTCGAAGGGAGGTTGGAGGAGATTTAAGGAGGTCGTCTTCATTCTCCAGTATTCGATGTCCAATTTTCCAAAAGTTAGTTGTAGCTAGTCAAATCTAGTCTTCAACATAGTCGAAGGAAGTCAAAGGAGGTCTTCAACATGACATTTTTTCAAACCCTCCTAAACTCTTCTAAACTCGCCAATTAAGTCGCCCAAGTGGGACAGCCCTTTTAATTTTTAGTTTTAGAGGTGCAGCACGGAAACAGGCCCTTCGGCCCACCGAGTCCGCACTGGCCAGCGATCCCCACACATTAACATTATCCTACACACACCAGGAACAATTTACAATTATACCTGTATGTCTTCGAAGTGTGGGAGGAAACAGAAGATCTCAGGGAAAACCCACACGATCACGGTGAGAATGTACAAACTCCGTACAGACTGCACCACGTAGTCGGGATGGAACCTGGGTGTCCGTTGCAGCAAGCGCTGTAAGGCAGCTGCACCACCGTGGCTGCCCTTACCATTAGCTTACCATCCAAATTGGTAGCTTCACTTACAGATCTCTTCACAGTCACATTCACCCCACTTTACACCCCCATTGACTCTTCGTATTCTGCTTTGTGCACTGTCCCAACCCCTTGTTCCATGCTCCCTTTACCCCACTCACACACTCTGGCATTTACTTCTGAAAGTGCTGTGACTGGCCACATTTCGTACACCATCATAAGCATTCTTGAAACTGTAAGTGTTCTTGGGATGTAAAGTGGTTCATAAAATATGTTTCACACTCCCTCATGTCATTCATCATCGTTGAAAACATTAGCGACGCAGTGGTGCTGGTTTCCAACGAGAACGGTGACGGACGCACTGCAGATCTCTGTCCTCCAGTTCCTGCGGACTTCCGCCGCTGGAAGTATAGGATTTTGGTGTGTGTGCTTTATTATCATTCCTTACAATGCTATGTTCGACAGTGATCACAACGTCTACTGAAGTGTGGATGGCCGTTGGCTCTCTGGAAGCTCATCCGCCCTTTGACAGGTCTTGTTATTGTTCCTGCTGGGAGTCCACAGCCCCCTCCTCACCTGGCAAACCAGGTGGGGGAGACGGTTTAGTCGCCGACTGTCCGACCATTGAGCAGGTAGCACGGGATTACACGGTACCCGTGGCGGGGGGGGAACTCCCCCCCGACCTGACCTGACGTAATGAGTGACAATGTGTCTTTGGATGGCATATTTCTGTGTATGTGACACAGTCTAGGCTTGAAGTCATTGGACACATAGCAGTGATACCAAATATCAGTGGAAGTAGCTGCAATAACTTGAGGTTGTGAATGTTCAATTTGTGAGCCCCCACCAGAGAAACAAGTCCTAATGGAAATAAACACCAGGTGCTCATCCTAAAGGGATACATCTTGCCTGCATCATTCATGGAAGTTTTCCAGAGAAGAGGGTGATGGACTCATCTCTAATGCACCAATGGACTACATCTGTCTGCATCTTGAAGGTGAGACCTCTACTTATTTGAGGATGGTGCGGTGAAGGAGGGTGGGCACAGGCAGAGTTGGGAGGTGACGTATGTGATGCTGTGATTCTCTCTTTGGATATTTACTTGTTCCAACGCACAATGCCAATACAGCATGAGACCAAAGGTTATCAACCCAGCAATCTTGACATTAGGTCACTTGTAACTTCCCCTCTACATTGAACAATGGTTCCTGTAGAGAACTTAACCTTCAGAGCTCCATCCCTATCAGGGTATTGTCCAGTGTTAATGCTTTCTATACATTTCATAGAGTCATAAGTGATAGGAGTAGGTCTACTCCGCCATTCAATTATGGCTGATCTTTCTTCCCCTCTTAACCCTATTCTGCTGCCTTCTCTCCATAACCTCTGACACCCGTACTAATCTAGAATCTGTCTATCTCTGCCTATCCACCGACTTGGCCTCCGCAGCCTTCTGTGGCAAGGAATTCCACAGATTCACCACCCGACCATCACATACAGTTAATGTGTTCAACAGTGCAAAATTAGATTGGTATCACTTCGGAGTAATTTAACAAAATAATGTCTTACAGGTTATGTGCTTCTAAAAACTGCTTTCTGCAGATCCAAATTAAATTGGTAAATTTGCCCACACAATGGCTTCTTGGCGTACATTTTCATGCACAACGCCTGCCACTGTAAAGAGTCCCCAATGGAAATTCACGTTTTTAATTTTATTCTAAATTGCAACCCATCTGTTGCAAAGTTACATTGCTTAAATGTAACTTCGGAGGTTTGTGGCTACTTCATGAAACTTACAGTGAGTGGTGTCTAAGTGATGACATTTTGTGGGGGGAAATTAATCTTTGGTCACTTTCACTAATTGCCCAGACTCATGTAATTTGCTTCCAAAGTTCAATTCTATTGCCTATTAATGAAACCAAATTTCAGATGCAGGTACAATATAGACTTTAGACTTTAGAGATACAGCATGGAAATAGGCCCTTTAGCCTACCGAGTCCGCAGCGACCAGCGACCACACCACCCACTAATTCTGTCCTACACACTAGGGACGATTTATAGAAGTCAATTAACCTACAAACCCATATTTCTTTGGTGTGCGGTAGGAAACCAAAGCGCCTTGTGAAAACGCACGAGGTTACAGGGGGAGATCATACAAACTCCATCAGACAGCAACTGCAGTCAGGATCAAACCCAGGTCTCTGGCTCTGAAAGGCAGCGACACTACCACAGCCCCACTGCGCCAAACAGTTTATAATGCAGACATTAGAGCGCAAACTGTTTGCCATCTCATCTAAGAGACTTCGTTCCCACAGAGGTGTGCAGATATGTTGAAGACTCAAGAGAGGAATTTGATTTGAATACTTTCTGACACAATAAACAAGAATGGCACCTTTAAGCCAATAATCTTCCGACATTTTCCTCACCTCCAACGGGATCCCGCCGCACGTCACATCTTCCCATCTCCACCCCTTTCTGCTTTCCGCAGAGACCGTTCCCTCCGCAACTCCCTGGTTCACTCATCCCTTCCCACCCAAACCACCCCCTCCCCAAGTACTTTCCCCTGCAACCACAGGAGATGCAACACCTGTCCCTTTACCTCGACTCCATCCAGGATCCCTGTCATTCCTTTCAGGTGAGGCACAGCTTCACTTGCACCTCCTTCAACTTCATCTACTGTACCCGCTGTTCTAGGTGTGGACTCCCATATTTCGGCGAGACCGAGCATAGGCTCGGCGATCGTTTCGCTGAACTCCCTCACTCAGTCCGCCTTGGCCTATGCGATCTCCAGGTTGCCAAACATTTAAACCCCTCCTCTAATTCCAACACCGACCTTTCTGTCCAAGGCCCCCTCCACTGTCAGAGTGAGGCAACATGCAGATTGGAGGAACAACACGTCATATTTCGCTTCGGCAGCTTACAACCCAGCTTCATCAACCACAGTGAATGTTGATTTCTCTATTTTCAAGTAACCCCTGCATAGAAACATAGAAAATAGGTGCAGGAGGAGGCCATTCGGCCCTTTGAGCCATTGTGATCATGGCTGATTGTCCCTAATCAATAACCCGTGCCTGCCTTCACCCCATATCCCTTGATTCCACTGGCCCCTAGAGCTCTATCTAACTCTCTCTTAAATCCATCCAGTGACATGGCCTCCACTGCCCTCTGTGGCAGGGAATTTCACAAATTCACAACTCTCTGGGTGAAAAAGTTTTTTCTCACCTCAGTCTTAAAGGGCCTCCTCTTTATTCTAAGACTGTGGCCCCTGGTTCTGGACTCGCCCAACATTGGAAACATCTTTCCTGCATCTAGCTTGTCCAGTCCTTTTATAATTTTATATGTTTCTATAAGATCCCCCCACTCATCCTTCTCAACTCCAGTGAATACAAGCCTTCAATCTTTCTTCATATGACAGTCCCGCCATCCCAAGGATCAATCTTGTGAACCTACGCTGCACTGCCTCAATCACAAGGATGTCCTTCCTCAAATTAGGAGACCAAAACTGCACACAATGCTGCAGATGTGGTCGTACCAGAGCCCTATACAGCTGCTGAAGAACCTCTTTACTCCTATACTGAAATCCTCTTGTTGTGAAGGCCAACATTCCATTAGCTTTCATCACTGCCTGCTGTACCTGTAAGCCAACTTCCAGTGACGTGTACAAGGACACCCAGGTCTCGCTGCACCTCTCTCTTACCTAACCTAACCCCAATTGAGATAATAATCTGCCCCCTTGTTTTTGCCGCTAAAGTGAACAACCTCACAACCTGCATTCCCTCTCTCTCACCCCTCCCCCACCCTAGTCGTCTTGCCAGTTCCACTGTTTGCATCCATGTACCCCATCATTATCACCTCTTCCACAGCCAACAATGGACCATTGTGGGCTCCACCTTTTCTTGGTCATCGGTGCCGGCTCAGATTTGTTCTGAACCTTTTCATACCTTTCGTTTCCCTCCGTCTGAAGAAGGGCCACCTATTCCTTTTCTCCAGAGATGCTGCCTGACCCGTTGAGTTACTCCAGCATTACATTGTTTAAATCAGTGTTTTTCAGCCTCCAGCCCACCAGTCACGTAGCCCAATTAGCAAACTGTTGTAGCTTATGTAACATCCTTCTGAAAAGACTGCTGCTCACAATTTGTGGGAGGAATGTTGAAGAATAGGTTAGGTAACAGCTGAACATGAAAGCATAGATTGCTTTATACTTCACAGAGTGAAATAACATTTTGTTGGCTATAAAAACAATGAAGCAGATGGAAAACAACTTAGAGCAAAAGCAGAGGATGTCACGTGGAGGAAGGAACTACAGATGCGTAGGAAGGAACTGCAGATGATAGTTTAAACCGGAGATAGGCACAAAAAGCTGGAGTAACTCAGTGGGACAGGCAGCATCTCTGGAGAGAAGGAATTCCATGGCGTTTTGGGTTGAGACCCTTCGGCAGACCAGTCAGGGAAAAGGGAAATGAGAGATATAGACAATGATGTAGCGTGATAAAGAACAATGAATGAAAGATATGCCAAAAATGTAATGATGATATAAGAAACAGGCCATTGTTAGCTGTTTGTTGGGTGAAAACGAAGAGATGGTACGACTTGGGGGGGAGGGATGGAGAGTGAGGAAATTCTGGGGTTACTTGATATTAGAGAAATCAATATTCATACCCTTGGGCTGTAAGCTGTCCAATATGAGATGCTGTTCCACTACTTTGTTTCACCTCACTCTGGAAATGCAGGTGCTGGTTTACACCGAAGATGGACAGAAAAAGCCAGAGTCACTCAGTGGGAGAGCCAGCATCTCTGGAT
The DNA here is from genome assembly GCF_028641065.1 of Leucoraja erinaceus. Lineage (NCBI taxonomy): Eukaryota > Metazoa > Chordata > Chondrichthyes > Rajiformes > Rajidae > Leucoraja > Leucoraja erinaceus. The sequence continues at coordinate 695,195 of NC_073423.1, forward strand.
AGGATGAATGGGTGATGTTTCGGGTCAAGACCCTTCTCAGATGTAGGGTGTGTTGGTGCACCCTACCAACAATGCATTTCGTTGTCTAATGCATTTCGTTGTCTCTGTACTGTACACTGACAATGACAATTAAAATTGAATCTGAATCTGAATCTGAATCTGAACAATCATAGTGAAGACTGCAAGTGTGGTGCACAGTTGCAAATAACATGCATAGCATTGATGTAAATAAGTATTCTTGGTTGGAATTGCATGCACTTTTAGTGATTCCTGGTTATACATTCTTAAGTTAATCATTGCTCCGTTATTATGATTGAAAATGATGTGCACTTTCTTTTATTGAGAAGCCAAGTGACGGATCAAGGCCTCGTAGTACGGAGAATCACCAAAGTTGAAAAGATTTAAAGAGAAAATGAGATAGAACAGATTGACATCAAACATTAAAAAGCTGGAAGATTGTAAGCAAAAGAAAAAAATCATCGAAGGTAAGAATTCTCCAAATCCTGAGGTCCGGAGAAAACTTGAGTTGCGTGTGGCCATATTTTCAATTTGCAAATCTCAATTGTGTGGGAGTGCAGGGAGGGTGAAGAACACAGCTGATTACTTATTTGCAGGCTGGAGCTAACACGCAGCCCTTGAATTTAACATTGATAAAATGTTTTTAAAACAATTACAGTGCAGGGAAATCGGTGTGTAGAAATGACTCAAGTTCTTCTAAATAAAGATGCTCTCATGAAATCCATTTAGTTAGGGAAAGATAGTATTGATCACCGACTCCATTTTTAATGTATCATGCAACTATCAGGATGGTAGAATGTCCACTGAAGTGATCATGTTCTTTTAATTATCCAAACGTTCAACATTTTCTTACAAGCATCCTGAGGTATGAAAGTAGAACATAACACTTTGTAAAACCTTGAATTTGTCATGACCTAGTAAGGCCATTGGTGACTCATTCAATAAAAAGGAATAAACTCTGTCCATTTTCTGACCGGCCTTGCATTCCATCAACAAATGGTCCTGCACGTACACATGTTGCCTTAATCTAGATGGTAGGTTCTGGGATGGTATGATTCTGGTGTATCCAAAGGCATTTCATAAACATGTACACTTCTCCTTAATCAGTCTCTCTCTCAGGACTTGCTCCATTCCAGTTTATGGGGTCTAAAGTGGCGAGCAAGGCCAATATTGGAACCACAGCATCTATCTCAGGTGGAGCAGGAGATGATTGAAGGGGCAAGTGGATGTGTAGTCAGTTAGGTAGTGCACTCCTTCTGCCCCTCTTTGTGCTCCTGATGCTGGGGCTCAATGTCACAACAGCATCTCAATGCTCCTTCCTGAACTTGAATGGTCATAGGCCAGATGTACCCAGGGGTTAGTGGGCATAGAAACATAGAAACTAGGTGCAGAGTAGGCCATTCGGCCCTTCGAGCCTGCACCGCATTCAATATGATCATGGCTGATCATCCAACTCAGTATCCCGTACCTGCCTTCTCTCCATACCCCCTGATCCCCTTAGCCACAAGGGCCACATCTAACTCCCTATTAAATATAGCCAATGAACTGGCCTCGACTACCCTCTGTGGCAGAGAGTTCCAGAGACTCACCACTCTCTGTGTGAAAAAAAGTTCTCCTCATCTCGGTTTTAAAGGATTTCCCCCTTATCCTTAAGTTGTGACCCCTTGTCCTGGACTTCCCCAACATCGGGAACAATCTTCCTGCATCTAGCCTGTCCAACCCCTTAAGAATTTTGTAAGTTTCTATAAGATCCCCTCTCAATCTCCTAAATTCTAGAGAGTATAAACCAAGTCTATCCAGTCTTTAGTCATAAGACAGTCCTGACATCCCAGGCATGTTGCACTTCTTCAAGAAAAATGTGAGCGCATTCTTAAATATTTTTCTCTGTCTACCTTGCGAACATAACAGAGCTCAGAATGGTGTGTGTTTGGAATGTCTGATATTGGACATGCACTGGATGTGGCTTACCCAATATCACCAACTGATTGTGACTCGGGTTTGGATGCTGGTGATGTTGGTCTGGCTGAGGATGTGAACTTTGGTTTCTTCCAGTGATTTTTGAAGATTCTGTGGACATAATGTTGGTGTTATTTTTCAAAACGAAGTATTTTGAAATGCCTGTTTATAGACCAAGATTCAGAAGCATAAAGGAGGGCAGGTTTCACAGCTGGCAGGTAGATAATTTTGTGTCAAGGTTGCCTTCATCTTCAAAAAACCCTTCTTTAATTTGATCAAAGAATATGCAGGCATATTGAAAACAGGATGAGGATGGTTTTACACAGAAACCTTCCTCAATCCGAAATATCTTCCTTCTCTCTTTTCATTCATTCATTGAAAGAGGGGGACCAACATATACTCATGCAAGTGTTTTGACCTGAGATTGAAATGTTTTCTCATTAAAATTGGAGCAAACTGAGGCAAATATTGTTACTCTAAATGAATATTATCATATATGGCGACATTAATAAAGAAAAGGATCAGGTGGATTGTGAAATACACTGTTAAAATTGCACTCAGAACTGTTATATTGCCACAAATGATAATTATATTATTATATTATATATTGAAGGTAGACAAAAATGCTGGAAAAACTCAGCGGGTGAGGCAGCATTTATGGAGCCTCAAGGGTCTCAACCCGAAACGTCACCTATACCGTCGCTCCATCGATGCTGCCTCACCCGCTGAGTTTCTCCAGCATTTTTGTCTACCTTCGATTATTCCACCATCTGCAGTTCTATCTTAAACATATTATATATTGATATAATTGTCCTTATCTTGTCATTATGGTGACAATATAATAGACAATATTGTCACTATATTGTCTATTATAGTGACGATAGACACTATAAACTATTGTCTATAGTTGTCTGTTATATAGACAACTAATTTCTCTTTGTGACTTAAGATACATAAGAGATTCACTAGCAACTATATTCTTCAGCATTGAAGCATATTGCCCAGTAGAAGACAATTTATAAATTTTCAATTAAACCATAGATATCAAAGAAATGCCCATGATCTTTCCTTGTAAAGCTTTATCGTTTTTTTGTTTAAGTGTATACTCCATTCCTCTTCAAATCTACTTCCTATCCTCTTAAAATCCACTTCCTATCTTCTTAAAATGTACTTCCTATCTTCTTCCTGCACTTGCCTTTCTGCCAGTGTGTTCGACCATGATTCAGTGTTGAAAGAAATCTTCTCCTTGGTGGGAAGAGCACGGAAACAGGCCCTTCAGCCTAACGCATCCATGACAACCAAAATGCCTATTTAAGCGAGTCCGATTTGCTTGTGTTTGGCCCATATGCTTTTTGTCATTTATTTTGAATCTTTTTTTTTCTGGTTATGAATCTTATTGCTGTTGCAAAGAATTTCTGTTTTATTATTGTAACAAAACCCATCATTAGTTTTGGCATGTCTGTTACATGTTAAATATTCACATTCTTTTGGTCTCACAAGTTCCCATATATTGCATGTCAATCTAATCACCCTTCTGGGATGGGTGAGAGATTAACTTAAATGTTTTAACTTTGAACTGTACATGACGCTCCAGCTGAGTGCAAGCCAGAGTGTTTAAGTCTTGTTTTAAATCATCTTAGTTATCTAGTCTTCCATGTTGGAACCTTGTGTACTTGAATCTCCAGATCTTTTCTTGCTCTTCTTTAAAATGATGTTGTTTTTATCTCACTCCCCAATATGCAGTACTTCACATATTCTTAATAGTTAGTTTTCTTCTCCCATATATATTTACACTTTACTGGTGTATCTCGTACTGGCCTCTACTGTTATCTTCAAGAGTGTTCATTTCTAAATGTTGCCATCTACAAATTGTCAAATTTAGTCTTTTAAATCCAGGACTAAGCCATTAATTGATATCAGGAAGATAAGTTGATGGCTCCACCACTAAACCTCCTGCTTGTGTGAAAAAAGTTGTTCACCGTTATTCTCCACATTTCTGTCTCTTAACTAGTTCATGCTGTTATTTTTAAATAAATAACAGCATGAAGTAGATTTCAATTTGAGTCAATTTTGATAGCATATCTATGATTTCCTCTGTGTTAATCTAGACCACAAGGCAGCATGTCAACATCAGCCCTTTGCGTTACTTTATCAAAGCACTTGCTCAGCAATCAATATAACTGTGCTCAGAGAATAAAATGGTCCCACACTCTTAGCAGTATGGTGCAGAAAAACGATTTCTTAATGTCAAATGCCTTTCTTTTAAAACTTTTGTTTCAGATATTGGTGCCAGAAGACTAATCAAACTATTGGAAGTATTGCTATTGTTAAAGATGCCTGTATTGGTGCTTTGATGACATAATGGTTCTGTTGGAAATACAGTGCAATAGAAGGTTCAGCTACAATTGGCAGTATCAGTATTGATGGAAATTATAATACTCTTGAAGTTATCAATAAGGGAGCTATTAGCGCTGTTGGAGATCCCAAGCTGGTGCATTTGTTGGTTACGCAGTCAGAAGTACCATTGCTGTAAGTGTGTTGACAGAGATATTATAGATGTCGGAGGGAGTGGCAATATTGAAGCACTATTGCTCTCTGATGTTTGCAGAACCTGTGCTGTTGGAAAAAAGCGATGCTAAAAAGTTGCCCATTTCTGCTTGGACGATCAAGAATATGAGAGGAAACGTTGCTGATTAAAATAGGATGTGCGAGCAACAGGTTCTGGTGAAGTCGCTGTTCCAGTTTGCTGGCACTGATGCAGTTTGCTGGCACTGATCGAGTTTGCTGGCACTGATGCAGTTTGATGGCACTGATGCAGTTTGATGGCACTGATGCAGTTTGATGGCACTGATGCAGTTTGATGGCACTGATGCAGTTTGATGACACTGATGCAGTTTGATGGCACCGATGCAGTTTGATGGCACTGATGCAGTTTGATGGCACTGATGCAGTTTGATGGCACTGATGCAGTTTGATGGCACTGATGCACTTGATGGCACTGATGCAGTTTGATGGCACTGATGCAGTTTGCTGGCACTGATGCATTTGCAGAGGGTGGTGCAGTTTGCCCCACTGCATCACAGTTTGATGGCCCCTGATGCAGTCTGATGGCACTGATGTCAGTTTGAGGGCACTCATGCAGTTTGATGCCTGCTCTCACCCCAACCATGGACTGATTTACCCTCCTGCCGCTGGAGGCAGTTACAGGTCTGACACTGATGCCAGCAGATGGCACTGATGCAGTTTGATTCCGGCGGCTGACTCTACTTTGAACGGCACTGGTGCAGTGCCATGGCACTGACCCCCCCCCCCCGGCACTGATGCAGTTTTATTCAAATCGTTTGCTATGGCGCTGATGCAGGGAGATGGCTGAATGCATTTGATGGCACTGTACAGTACACTGACAATGATGGAATTTGATGGCATTGAATCTGAATGATGGCACTGATCTGAGTTTGATGGCACTGATGCAGTTTGATGGCACTGATGCAGTTTGATGCCACTGATGCAGTTTGATGGCACTGATGCAGTTTGATGGCACTGATGCAGTTTGTTGGCTAACAGCCCTGCTGGAGAGAGTGGTGTTTTGAAGAAATCAGCATCATTGGAGGTATCTGTGCACCATTGGAGGCATCCTTACAACTGTCATACAGGAGATCCTGGCAACTGCTCATTTAAGTTCCGGTCTTGCATTGCAGGGGTGGTGAGGTAGCCCAACGCAACAGGTTCCACGCTCCCCTTGATTGCTGCTGTCCAAAGCAAGCGCTGGTGATTTTGGCGCCATTAGAGCCACTGCTGACTCTTGGAGTTCAACCATGAAATGTTTACCCTACCCCAGGTGAGGAGATAAAGTGCATTCTCGTGCGTTGTCCGTACCGGCAGGTTTGAAGAAAAGCTACTTTCCGGCAGGTGCTGACTAATAGACCAACAAAGCTTTGGGGGAAATAATAACCATTGGCTGCACTCACATTGTTGAAAATACTCGGGAGGAGGTACAGAAGTCATTGGGAGGACTGGAAATGCAAGCTCTGATGTAGGTGGAGATGTTAAATGCATTGGAGCTACTGATGGTATTGAAAATACTTGTGCTGTTTGAACACAGGTAGAAATACTGGCGCTGTGGGGGGACATCAACGTTGTCTGCTGTTGCAGGAGATGCCAGTGCTTTTGGAGATAAGTGCTGTAGGAGGTACTGGTGCTGTTGGAAGCACTAGCAGTGCAGTTTGAGGTGTATCTTGGAATTTAGATGGGACTTTAGGTACTTCATCTTAGAACTTACTGATGGGAAAATGCAACTATATTTGATTTGTAGTGATATCACAAAAACATCCAAATTGGACACCTTGCAGGAAATGGCACAGTAACCATGGTGTGTTTAAGAAACAAATTAAACCATGGTGTGGTTTGGAAAAAAAAAATTGCTGAGAATATTCAGTCATCCTCTTAGTCGAGAATGACTTATTTCCCCTCAGTATGGAATATGTGGTGATTGAGGTCAGTCAAGTATTACAGGCACTGCAAATTGAGCAGCTGGTTCATATTTGGGTTTATGGTATGGCAAGTTGTACATTCCTTCTGCCTTTTTACTGTTCTAGCACATGGTTCTGGCAGAAAGACCCTTACATTCTCAGTACAATCCTAAAAGCACCTTCTTTGCTTTGATCTCTCATGGCCAAGGAATCCCATCAGTCAGTGAAAATATTAGATTTTGTTGAGGAAGCTTTGAGTGCATCCTTGAATAATTTCCTCTCTCCAGTGGGAATTTCTTGCCATGGTGGAGCTTAGATCTGAGTGCCTGTTTCAGAGTCCTGAGTTGGTGATGTGGCCCACTCATTGGAATTGGTGCTAAACAGTTGCAGCCTCAATGCTAGGGACCCTGGACACAGGAGGGGACACCTACATTATACTGGCAGTAGATTTTGAGGATGTTCTGCAGGCAGTGAGGGTGGTATTACCTCTCCAGAGTTTAGGTGTGCTTGCTTTAACCAAATCAAGTCTATCACAAATGCTGATCTCTGCTGCCCAGTAGACCATGAGCTCTGAGCCAGATGTGAGTGAGGTGTTGCATTAAAACGCAACCATGAAAACTCCAAGAGGTCTGCAGGATGCAGCATCAACCTCACACAACTCTTTGACTGTGGGAAATCTTTCTCAAATGTGGTTACCTCAGAATATCCATCATCAACCCAAGATAGACACAAAAAGCTGGAGCAACTCAGCAGGACAGGCAGTATCCCTGGAGAGAAGGAATGGGTGACATTTTGGGTCGAGACCCTCCTTCAGACTAGTTAGAGTAAAGGGAAATGAGAGATATAAATGATAATGTGGAGAGATAAACAACAATGAATGAAAGATATGCAAAAAAATAACTATGATAAAGAAACGGATCATTGTTAACTTTGTTGGGTGAAAACGAGAAGCTGGTGCTACTTGGGTGGGGGAGGGATAGAGAGAGAGGTTACTTGAAGTTAGAGAAATCAATATTCATGCCACAGGGCTATCAGCTGCCCAAGCGAAATATGAGATGCTTTTCCTCCAATTTGCGTTTATCCTCACTCTGACAATGAAGGAGACGTGGGACAGAACCTACATCTGTAATAGCGAGATATTGGAAAACTAGGGCTACTTTCTTTATCTCCGGATGTCAATGAGAAAAAATTACGACTGCCTCCAGTACACAAGCACAGCCTTGACCTTTCGACTAAGCGGGTTCTCAATAATCAAGATCACACAGCATCTGCTAAAAGACAGTTAATGTTACCATTTGATGATCTATCATCAAAAATTCATAGACCTGAACTAATTTTCTCCAAATTTCTTTTCATGCATGCTGTCTGAGCATTTCTATTTATATTTCAGATTCCAAAACCCTTTAGTATTTTTGCCAAAAGGTGTGTGTTCTTGCCATTATAGTAACATTTCAAAATAGCTGCTTCTGTTTCTAGAATCTCAGAATGCATACCAACCTATACTCACCAAGTGGCATGACATCCTGATGTCATTCAGTTGTTACCTGCTAATGACCTGTATTTCTTCCCGTACATCAAATTGTCATTATCATTCTTTTTCTTGTTGGTGCAGTTCCGGCTGATGTTTAAAGTCATGAAGTATTATGAACAAGTAGAGGGGTAACTGCTGAGGAAAACTCTGATTACCTTGTGATCCATGAGATGCTTGTGACAACAGCTGACTTGGCTGTGGCAGATCTGCTACTCTTACCAAATTGTTGGCTGCATTCTCCCGTGCATTGCAGTTTGGTGCTCCTTGATCTTCCACTAGGTTCCTGGCCTCCATCAATTCCATATGGTCCAGCATAGTAACAGTACAGAGACTGTCTCAGCACTGGCAGCTGGCTAGACTCACAGAACCCACGGTGAATCTCGCGACTCTGCAACCCACCCCTCCTCCATCTCCCCTCTCCCTCAATCCCCAACACCCACCACTACCGCCCACCCACCATGACCAGCTCTCACCACTCTCATTACAAGCGGGATAATTGGATGTTTGCAAATATTTGTGGAACATTTGCTGGGAGTCTATGTTCAGGCAAAATGGAGACATATTTGTAAAAGGAGTGGTGAACACTGAACTAAAGGTGTTATATTTGAATGTATACAGACCTGTTCTATTAGTTCTATAAGTGGATGAGCTTATAACACAGTTAGAAATTGGTAGGTACGACTGTGGGCATCAGGGAGACGTGGCTGGAAGAGGATCAGAGCTGGGGGCTGAATATCCAAGTTAACACTTAGTGTAGGAAGTGGATATTTTTGGGTGTCTTATTGCCCATCAAGAAATTAGATTCCTAATTTATTGTCTTAAGGGCCTGTCCCACCACCATGCGACTGCATGCGGCAAGCGCGACCTAACGTGGTCGCTTGAGCCGTACAGCCTTGCGGGGCCGGTCCCACTTCGATCGCCGGAGCCGTATGGAGTTGTGCGGGGCTGGTCCCATCATCGCACGGGGCTCTGAAAATCTCACACTGTCCAAAAATTCCGCACGGCAATGGCCTGCCGGCCCGCAGCCGCATATAGGCCGTACGCACCTCCTCGACGGGCGTGCGCACCTCCTCGTCTCTTGATGCCGTACGCAGCGTCTTGACGGCATACGCCTAGCGCGAACTGCCCGCGTGAATTTCACGTCAACTCATACGGGATCACTCAAACTCCGCGCGGCCCCCGCTTCCGGTTTGGTCACGCTCACCGCATGCAGTCGCATGCTCGTGGGACAGGCCTTTTAATTTCCATCATCCATCATAAAACTCCATTACCTGGCATTGACACTGCCAACGTTTTGCTATGACTGGCTTAAGCCCGAGTGAATTCTGTGACCTCCATGTATTTACACAGACCATGTCTCCCTCAAACACTGGACTTCACTGGGTTTCTTCCATTTCTCTGAACCATTGAATCTCTGAACCTACCATTCCTTCCTCCCTTCATTGCAGTATCCATTCCTTCCATAGCACCACATCTATTATCATTGGTTACATCTATTATAATTTCCTGCTTTAAGAACAGTCGGCAGAGATCACATCTGCTCAGCTAAATACCACCAACCGTGAAAACTTCCAAACTGGTTGACATATTTCTTACATTTGTAAAATATTAATCCCATAAAAGTGTTAATGGCTCTAAAGCACTAAGATATACAGCAACATGGCATACAAACAACTTTCCCCCTCTCTTTCTTACGACTTCACTTTCTTTTCCCCGTTCTTGCCATCTCACATTCCTTTACCCTCTTTTTTTTTCTCTTTTTATTTTGTCTTTTCCATTCTTGGTTGCTTCTTGCTCCTTAATTCCACATTATATTTAAAATCACATAATAGGTATGTTACAAGGTTAAAATGAAGGCCAAATGTCATTACTTCCTGCCCAATGTGTATTGCGAAAACAAATCTCAAAAGTCGTACTTAAATGACGGATAAGTATATTCAGTAGAAACTCGTGCAACATATCACACTAATGAGAACATTTTTCTGCGATCTGAGTAGACATGTGGTTTCACGCCCACATTATTAATTGTGACATAAAAATTAAAATTGCTTGTAAGTTCTGCCATATTAGTGATACATGTAGATAATGTCACTTATTGAAAAACTGTTAATTGAAACAGATATCAAGACGACGCGATATCTCACAGCATATTTAATAAATGACTCACTTTCATGTAATGAAATTTTTACTTTCTCTGTGCATATCTTGCTTCTTTTAGTGAAGAATGCTCTGGAGTATTTTCTTGCTAGACATTGCCGGGTATAAGATAGAATCCAACTAAGATAGAGTTCCAGCTTCTTTTTTACCGTTCCGTAGATCCTTAGGTTAGTCGAGTAACAGTCTATTACACCAGGTTTTAAGTACTGCTCTTATTCCTGTGCCTCTTGTCGTATTTACACTTATATTTCACTTTGAACTATTCAGTTTCAAATTTCTAATGGAATAGGATACCATGAATAGGATAATGAGTTAAGTTAGTAGTCTGTAACTCTCCAAATTTAACAATGGCATGAACATTTACATACACCAAATCAGTGTGGTGTTTCTGAACCATCATAATTTAATTGTTAATAATTTGTGCTATTATGCTTTAATTTCTCAGCTAAATAATTTATGGATTAAATTGCATCATTTTTTAACTAATAGTATCTGATTTTGTCGTCCTTGTACATTGGGGCTACAGTCAGCGCTATGTCTTTAGACAACTGATGCAGATATAAGGCAATGCTTATATAGTGTGCAATGGAATCGATGGACTTTTGAAATATGACCTTTTTGCTGATGAATTGAAATCTGTGATCATATGCATCCTAAATGAAGTACCGCTTGGAATACCTGAAGAGAGTCCATTCATGGGGGCTAAATGATGAGTTATATAATCCTACATATACACTATGTGAGAGGGGAACATGAGATAAGCCCCGTCAAAGATCCTTGCACAACTAATAACATTTAGTAGCACTTACTGGCTTTGGATCACAGTTGGAGTAATCTTTTTCTTGCAATTTTCAACTGACATTTTCAATCTAACTAATGAAAGCATTGCCAATTTTTTTTAATCAATGGATACATTGCTCAGACAAGAAGGTAGATTTTAAACAATAGGTGAGGGCCAATGTGTTTCACAAAGAGGAAACTCAAATCTCGTTTCAGGTATTGGGGCATCGTTACTAGTTCCTGACTCTGAATATCTTTACTGAAATGAAATAGAACAGAATCATCTTATTATTGAATTTAATTTGCCCAGCTAACTCTTCATCAGCTGCATTGAGTCTCTGAGAGAAATCCCCCAATCCTTTGCTGGAGCAACTTGGATCAGGCAGCATCTCTGGAGAGAGGGTGACGTTTCTGGTCGAGACCCTTCTGCAGACTCTGAACACATCAATCAATCAATCAATCAATGAATCAACCTTTATTGTCATCTTGCAAGCAACAGTTGTTACAGTGCAAAATTAAAAGACGTTTCCCAGGGAATAGCGGAGCATCGCACATGAAATATAAAACGTTTCACACATAATAACACTAAAAACCATCCAGTCCCTGATGGAACAGTATAAATAGTTAAAAGCAGGTAAAACACAACGTTAAAATACAATAAACCAATCATAAAAATGTCCGGGGCAGCTGATCTGAGTGGCCAGTGCCAGTTATTAAAGTGTCCGTGCCAGCCGCAGAATCAAGTGACTGTGAGTACAGAGTGACTGTTTAGCAGCCTCACAGCCTGTGGTAGGAAGCTGTTTAGCAGTCTTGTAGTCCGGGCTTTGATGCTTCGATATCTCTTGCCTGATGGCAGGAGATCCAGGTGTATGTGGAGGGGGTGCAGTTTGTCCTTAGCAATTCTCTGAGCTTTCTTCAGACAGCGGCTCTGGAACAGTTCTTGTACCGAGGGTAGGGAGATGCCAATGATCCTCTCTGCTCCCCTCACTACCCTCTGCAGAGCCTTCCTGTCCGAGCAGTTGCAGGTGGAGTACCACGTATTTATGCAGTACGTGAGTACAGACTCCACCGTACCCCTGTAGAAAGTCCTGAGGATGTTGGTGGGGAGTGAGGCCTGTTTTAGTTTCCTCAGGAAGTGCAGTCGCTGATGGGCCCGTTTGACGGTCCCAGTGGTGTTCCTGGACCAGGTGAGGCTGTCTGTAATCTAACATAGAGTAAAGTTCTTCTTCTGAGGAATCACTTTGTTGGAAGCTCATGTTTGCTAATTGTCATAAGGTCATAAGTGATAGGAGCAGAATTAGGCCATTTGGCCTATCTAGTCTGCCATTCAATCAAGGCACATCTATCTCTCCTAACCCTATTCTCTTTCCATCTTCCCAAAACCCCTGACACCCGTACTACTCAAAATAATAGAAGGTGGACAAAAGTGCTCGAGAAACTCAGCGGGTGCGGAAGCATCTATGGAGGGAAGGAAATAGGCAACGTTTCGGGCCAAAAGCCTTCTTCAGACTGATGGAGGGTGGGGGGGTAGGGCGGGGAGAAGAAAGGAAAAAGGAAGAGGAGGAGCCTGAGGGCTGAGGGAGAGCTGAGAAGGGGAGGAGACAGCAAGGGCTACCAGAAATTGGAGAATTCAATGTTTATGCCACTAGGGTGCAGACTGCCCAAGCGGAATATGAGGTGCTGCTCCTCCAATTTCCGGTGTGCTCACTCTGGCCATGGAGGAGGCCCAGGACTCCTCTTCCTTTTTCCTTTCTTCTCCCCGCCCCCCCCGCCTGAATCAGTCTGAAGAAGGGGTTTGGCCCGAAACGTTGCCTATTTCCTTTGCTCCATAGATGCTGCCGCACCCGCTGAGTTTCTCCAGCACTTTTGTTTACCTTCAATTTTTCAGCATCTGCAGTTCCTTCTTAAACACTAATCAAAATAATTGTGTTTTAATCATTGTTTAATATTAAATCAACTTAAATATTGCGATTGTGAAATGTTAAATTGTTTTCTGATATTAAACTCCAATATCACTGGAAAAGAATTGAAATCAATCCAAAAAAAAAAAATTATGGCATTGCAACAAAAAGGAATGCCAATTATATGAAAATTTTAACAATATTCGGCTCTTGATATTTATAACTCACTGAAATTGATTAATGAATGAATTGTTTTGCCGGTAATGCGAGACATGATGCAAGCACAACACATTAGTTCGCTAAACATAGTCATTTTTTACAGACTATAATAGAAATATTTGAATCAAAGCCCAACTAATTCCCACTTGCATATCTGCAATGGCTTGAATTGCTGAAATAGCAATTAGTGCTTTTTTTAGCATTTTGAAATCCCAGGGCCTTTTCCATCCAACAAAGTGTGTTTGAATTGTCGTCACGTTGAAAATATTGGCGATCTTGCAACTCATTTGTGACAGCTACCTCCCCATAAACAGGAATGTGATAATGATTGTTTAATCTATTGTGGGGTATTGTATGATTGTGAAATGATGAAAAACACACGGTACACAGTCCCGTTCTTCTTTTAAAATGTGCTGTTGAAAATATCAGCCCATTTACTTGATTTAATTGGTTCATGAGTAGCACCGTAACTTCACATCCTTCTGATCCAGAAGCCAATATTAGCAGCTGAAGTGCAATTAACCATAGTAATCATAGAAATATCCATGCACTTGCACGTCTATATTTTTAGAGCAGTATTGTTAAATAATGTTAAATAATTTAGTGTTAATTCTGGGAACGATACACCTCCTTGATGTGAAGTGGCTCATACTAAAAATAGGTAATGTACCAGGTATTTTTGGATAAGCAACATCATGAAAGAAATAATAGCCAGTGGGACACAGACAGCTATTTGTATTTTCTAAAAGAAACGTAGAAAATAGATGCAGGAGTAGGCCATTCGGCCCTTCGAGCCTGCACCGCCATTCAATATGATTATGGCTGATCATCCAACTCAGTATCCTGTACCTGCCTTCTCTCCATACCCCCTGATCCTTTTAGCCACAAGGGCCACATCTAACTCCCTCTTAAATATAGGCAATGAACTGGCCTCAATTACATTCCGTGGCAGAGAATTCCAGAGATTCACCACTCTCTGTGTAAAAAATGTTTTTCTTATCTCAGTCCTAAAGTATTTCCCCCTTATCCTTAAACTGTGGCCCCTTGTTCTGGATTTCCCCAACATCGGGAACAATCTTCCTGCATCTAGCCTGTCCAACCCCTTAAGAATTTTGTAAGTTTCTATAAGATCCCCCCTCAATCTTCTAAATTCTAGCAAGTACAAGCCGAGTCTATCCAGTATTTCTTCACATGAAAGTCCTGACATCCCAGGACTTTCATATGAAGTGCTGTTGGAGGCAGGAATGTTACAGGAATATTAATCTGGACACCCGGTTTACCTTTGAAAAGTTCCACATGATCGTACTTGCTGAAAAATCTGACGGAAGGTATTGATTTAATGTCCCATTTAATGACAGGCATCTCAAACATTTTGGATGCCTCCAACACAATAGTGGCAACGAAACATTGTTATAAACTTGAGATTGTATTCTGGGCTGGTGGCATGAAACCTAACCTTTGGTAATGAAGTTCCATTCAGTGGGAATCTGCGAATCATTTTGTATGTTTAGTTTCTTATATGTGCTTGTTAACACGTAGATAGCTTATTATTGCATATGAAGTTAGTTATTGGCCTCAGCATAAGTTTGTATAATCAGTTTAGTCAGTCTGAAGCAAGGTCTCCAGCCGAAACGTCACCCATTCCTTCTATCCAGGGATGCTTCCTGACCCACTGAGTTACTCCAGCTCTTTGTGACTGTCTTCAGTGTAAACCAGCATCTCCAGTTCCTTCCTACACAGATAGATAGTACTTTGGCTTTAGGCTTGGTTTTCTTTGTTGAGCACTTATCCTGGTGTTATAGCAGTGACGTGCGTTGAGGTCAATGGCTGAGGAGGCACTGGCTGGTCTCACTGGCTCGGCCCTCCCTGTATTGATCACCGCGCCTCCCCGAGGAGAGAGAGGGGTGGTGCCGTGGCTGGGAATGAGGGAGAGAGAAGAGAAGGGAGGGAGAGAGAGAAGGGGGGGGGGGGGGAGAGAAGGGAGAGACAGAAGGGAGAGAGGAACGATGGCACGTTATAACCTGCAGCCGTCCCATTCTGACCGCTGCCGAACCCCCCACCGCACCATTGCACCCTTCTTCACGGCGGCCCAGTGATGTCTCGGCTCTGACAATTCGAGGGATCTAACCAGTAACAACACTATGAACAGCCCCGGGCCACCGCGCTCCCCGACTGCTGAAGCTAACTAATGTGGAGGGAGAGCGAGGTAATGTCAATACATGGGCTGAGCTTGCTCTTCCTCCACTGGGCTTAAGACACGCCCCCTTGTGAGGCAGATGTGATCGCTGCCTCCCCTGGTGCCTTTTCAATGCAGTTTTATGTGAGACCAGCAAGCACAAATTTAATATCTTTATATGTGAAATACGTTACCTGAACTATGGAAGGTGAGGACATGTAATGAAGGGGTTTATGTCACCACATTGGTGACATACATAGAGATAGTAACAGGCACACGCTTATTGCCCGCGCTCCATGCAGTTTCTGAGATGTTGCGCAATTAAAGGGGAGGCTCAGCTCGTCGCTGCCTCACCTCTCGTCTCTCCCTCTATTTGCAGCAGAGCCGCTAAAATTTGGCAATTTTTACTATAAAAAAACGATTAGATTCATATAGAAATGACATTTATAACACGGATCAGTGGAAAAATCTTAATATTTATTATATTATTTTTCTTTACTTTTCTTAACAGCTATTTTCATTGGGAGTATGACAGGTGAGGCTCTGCCTCTCCTGCCTCCTCTGACCGCACATCCCTGTGTTATAGCACCAGTACTTTGTATTTTAATTGTAATTTATTATTAGTAGTTCAAATGAAAGCAAAATGTAATGCATGTACACCCAAGCACATATGATAGTAATGCTTAAATTCTACCTAAGCTTTTACTCTAGTCATTTTAACCATTCAAACATGTACATTTCAATATACACATGGGCACGTTACTGGATTTGTAAATTAATTGCTTAATACACTTGGACAACTCAAGCTGAGGTCACAGTTGGAGAATTTAATTAGGTTTTTAAAATTTAATAAAATGGTGCTATCTCCAATTAGGTTATTGTACTGTCTCATGCCCTTTACAATATGGGACCTGATATCCTTACATAAGACTTCATCACTCTAGCTCCTGTCCTTTATTTGCATTGTAGCATAGCCTATTCTCCGATTCTGTTATACAAGTACGTGGGAAAAGCGCATGAGACTAGGCAATCGTTTTATAGAACACTTCCGCTCAGTCTGCCAAGGCATGCTGGAACTCCCAGTTTCCAACCAGTTTAATTTCCCTTCCTTTCCCATTCCTTTCTGACCTCAGAGGATCATTGGCTGCCCTCTCCCCTCCCTGATGGACATCTACACCTCCCGCTGCCTTAGCAGGGCAAAGAAGATCATCAAAGACAGCTCCCATCCTGCGTTTGGACTGTTCGACCTGCTGCCCTCTGGAAGGCGCTATAGGTGCATCAAATCCAGGACAAACAGACTCAGGAATAGTTGCTTTCCGAGAATTATATCTACCATAAATTCAAATTCACACATGCACTGACTACACCGCCCAACACGGACTTCCATCTGTATATATGTATATATGATATATGTATATATGTCCCCCCCCCCCCCCCCCCCATCTCCCTTCTGTTTTTTTTTTTTTCTGTTTCTTGTTTTTTGTGCTAAATTGTATGTATGCACTGAGTACGAGCAGCTTTCAGTTTCACTGTACATGTATAGTGACAATGAATGGCATATCTATATCTATATCTACCTGGACCTCCTCCATTGCCGGTATGAGGCCATGTGCAAACTGGCAGAACAAGCACCAGCATATTCCACTAGGGTGGCTTTCAATCCAACAGTGTGAATGTTGAATACTCCTTTGAAGTACTCCTCCCCTCCATGCCTCCTTTCTTTCCCTTGCTCCCCCCCCCCCCCCCCAGAACTCCAGTACACACCCATTTCCCACAGCCCCAGTCAACCTGCTCATATTCTCGTTCACCTCTCGTCTCCCATCCCCGACTCCCTGAAATCCCCCGTGTCTACTGACCTCACCCACTCATATCCCTCCCTTCTTCCTCTCATTTCATTCCTCCTCTACTTATGTGACACCCTTTTGTCTCCTTTTCTCCTTGAACATTTATCACTTACTCCACCCATCTTCTAACCATCCCCTCCCCCTTTGTCCCACCTGATCACCCCTAAAAACACCTTTGCTCAGTCCTCCTGGACATACCTGATCTCCCGGTTTCCAAACACTTTAATTCTCCTTCCCCTTCCCTCACTGACATTTCTGTCCAAGGCCTCCTCCATTGTCAGAGTGAGGCCAAATGCAAATTGGAGGAACAGCATCTCATATTTCGCTTGGGCAGCTTACAACCCAGTGGTAAGAATTTTGATTTCTCTAACTTCAAGTAGCCCTTGCATCCCGTCTCTCTCCATCCCTCCCTCACCCAAGTCGTACCAGCTTCAAAGTTGTTTGGTAGAGTCTCATTGTCTGTAACTTATTTTCACCGAGCACACAGCTAACAATGGCCTGTTTCCTTTATCATCATTACTTTTTTGTTTATCATTCATTCATTTGTTCTGAAGCTCTCCACATTACTGTCTATGTCTCACGTTTCCCTTTCCCCGACTCTCAATCTGAAGGAGGCTCTTGGTCTGAAACATCACATATTCCTTCTCTCCAGAGATGCTGCCTGACCCACTGAGTTACTCCAGTGTTTCTCTCCTTTCCATTATTTTACTTCCTCCTCCCATCTGCCAAAATATATCTGTCTATTCCCTCCAGAGATGCTTCCTAATCCACTGAGTTCCTCCATCACATTGTTTTTGCCATTGGAAAAGTCCACACCATATTCTCACAATTGGAAATAAGCTATAAATAAGCAATTCATGTAAGAATGTTCCTTTAGGAAATTAAGTTAACATTGCATTTATTCTTTGAAAAACTTGGATCAATTTCTCAAACTGTTAAGAGCTCACAATCCCAAGTTCTCTAATTCATCCATGCATCTGGTTTACTAATCTACAACATGGCATGAGTTTGTTGGAATACTGTATATCTCTTCAGAATGGTCAATGGTTTTTGTAAACTGTGCTGTAATCAGAACTGAAAACAGGCAAGTTAATTCACATATAAAACTATAATCCATATTTTATTAACTGGAATCTTCCATCCCTGAATAAAGTTGGGGTGACTGTCTTTCATCATTATTCTATTTTATATTCTTGTTTGGAAATGAATTGGTCCTTTGTTAAGTTGATGGCTCTGCAGGTCCACCAAGTCCAACCAGTTTTATTGAAATACTTGGGAAAATTGTGGGCAACAAGTCATAATGTTCAGATTCTAATAAGCATTAACAAATATTGTTGTTGTTGTTGTTGTTCGTTCCTTCGTAGTCGAATAAGTCCATGACATCAGTGTTTTTGTTTGTGGGTCCGGAGGTGACTGGTGGGACTGATCCGGGCCCGGAAGGCTTGCCCGCGTATGGGACCCAGTTGGGTGCAAAGATCTGGCTAAGGTCTTTTAGGGACACTTTGAGGCTGTCTTTGAAGCTTTTCTTCTGTCCCCCCCCCACCCCCACCCCCAAACTGAGCGCTAGCCCTGACACAGTTCTCCGTACAACAGCTGTTTTGGCAGCAGACGGTTTGACATTCGGATGACATGGCCAGGCCATCAGGCGATCATTGATGCCCCCTGGAAGCTTGTCATGTTTCCAGGCGAGACTGGGATTTGATGGTGAATCCCACGCCTGCCTCTCGCCGTTCAGTGCTGTTGCGACTGCTCCAGAAGAAGGTGTATCCTCCACCGCATTTTGCAAGCTGGCCCTTGTCTGCTAGGCACGTTTCGCTGAGTGCTGTTGTGTCCACATTGTAGCGAGCTAGTTCTTTGGCGACCAGTGCAGTTCTTCTTTCTGCTCTGTCTGCCTTGGTGTTATCCAGCAGGGTTTATACGTTCCACGTGCCGCGGTTGAGTACCTTTGCTTATTTCATGTTTGAAGTTCGACCACTGAGTGGGATCCCCGCCAGCTGCGGCGAGCTGACCAGGGTGAGGTGAAGCAGGCTATGTTTAGGGCTCCTTTTCTAGCCCCTTCCTCCTTGGAGGTGAGCAGAGCGATTCCTAAAGAGGGCTGCTCAGACACCCAGGGGGCTGCCGAACTCCATTACAGTCAGCGGAGAGCGACCCTATGCCCTGTGCCGCCTGTGTGCAGGTTTGTGACTACAGCTTCCAGTGTATCCACACCTGCTGCATCGCCACAGGGCTGGAGGTTATGCGGTACAGGTCCTGAAGTCATAACTTGCGCTTGACTTGGATTAAAGTGGAGAGTTGCGCAAATCACCCTCACTCTCTCGTTCCAGCCTACTTGGCAAGACATAGTCAAGACGGCTGGCGATAGGTCAGGATGCAGTGGATGGCCACCAGTGTCCTACATCAACATTGTGCCCTAATTGTGCTCCACGCCACTTTGCATCCACCTTCCTATGTGTTGGACCGCCGAATGATGGTCTCCTCCACGTATTCCTGCATAAGGTAATAGGGTGATTTCACCAAATGTCAAATGAGCGTAGATCCCCCCTCACGTGACCGAAAATTTTAACTGGAGGACATATGTCAGTTCGGTACATGTTAGTGAATGGGGAAACACGCACTTTCCCACCCGTTAAAAACATGGAAAACGGCCGATTTTTGGGGGCGTTTGCTCGCTGAATTTCATCAAAAGTAAGTTAATAATTCCTTACTTTTGATGAAATTCAGCGAGCAAACGCGATAATTCCCGATATTTTGGATCTTTAAATCTCCACGGCAAATGTTGGCTGTTCACTTCCGCTGTTTTCTACCTTCAGTTCCCTCTTGTAATTACCTTACTTTCTATCTTTTTTTTTGCCTGAAAATTTAGGTCGCTGTGCTTCACGGTCACCCCGACTAGCACAGAAAATTTCAGCTCAAAAATCGGCCGTTTTCCATGTTTTTAACGGGTGGGAAAGTGCGTGTTTCCCCATTCACTAACATGTACCGAACTGAGATATGTCCTCCAGTTAAAATTTTCGGTCACGTGAGGGGGGATCTACGCTCATTTGACATTTGGTGAAATCACCCTATAGCCACAAGGCAGTGGAAGTTTGCATTTGGTGCTTTCCTTCGCTCGTGTTCAGCCTTAAAGATAATATTTAATAGTTTCAATTTCATTCTCACCGCTGCCGCCGGGGCTCCACCCTCCCGCCGTTTCAACAGCGCCTTCAGTGTGAGAGAGAGAGAGAGGAGAGGAGAGGAGAGAGGAAAAGAGTGAGGCCCCAGGGAGAGAGGTTGAGGCGCAGGGAGAGGGGAAGAGGGAGAGAGAGAGGAGAATAGAGGCCCCAAGCCGCGGGGACAGGGGGAGACAGAAAGGTTGTGGGGCCGAGGTCCAGGTGGGTGGGCGGGGAGAGAGGAGAGGAGAGAGTGAGGAGAGGCCCCAGGGTGCGGGGAGAGGGAAACAGGGAGAGGGGAGGTCACAGAGAGAGAGGGGGAGTAACCCTCAGCCAATATCATTGTCAATGTAAAGAAATGCCAACAAAATACTTTCAAATCAACGTGTAGAATTATTTAATATCAGTGTTGAATTCCAAATATTTTATTTGAAATTTCAGAAGATGAAAATTGTTAAAACTTTGTAAAACTTATAAAGGTCATCTTGCTGGAAGTTCACAAGTTCACAAGTTATAGGAGTAGAATTAGGGCATTCGGCCCATCGAGTCTACTCCACCATTCAATCATGGCTGATCTCTCGCAACTAATCCCATTTTCCTGCCTTCTCCCCACAATCCCTGACCCCTTTTCTAATCAAGAACTTGCCTATCGCTGCCTTAAAAATATCCACTGATTTGGCCTCCACAGCCCGCTGTGGCAATGAGTTCCACAGATTAACCCTCTGACTAAAGAAGTTCCTCCTCACCTTTTTAAAAGAGCGACCATTAATTCCGAGGCTATGACCTCTGGTCCTAGACTCTCCACCAGTGGAAACATCCTTTCAGTATCCACTGTATCTATGCCATTCATTATTCTGGAAGTTTCAATGAAGTCCCCTCTCAACTTTCTAAACTCCAGCGAGTAGAGGCCCAGTGCTGTTAAACGCTCATCATGTGCTAACCCACTCATTCCTGGAATAATTCTTGTAAACCTCCTCTGGAAGATTATCACAATCTCATAATTAGCTCTTGAGGGATTAATTTGGTCTTTAAAAAAGATGCGGAAGACGACTGATTTGAAACTGAGGGGATAGGTGAAGTGATCAGTTGAACTGATGTCATGAATTTGCAGTCTCCCAAAGTTAACATGATCCACTTAGACCCTTGCACTAGTATTGAAGTCCCAGTAAAAATAACCAATTGAAATATGAATGAACAGGATGAGTAAATAACAATTTTAATTCATTACAGTTGCACTGAATTCGAAGTAGGCTCCCATTGATTTTTCTCACAGTAAGAAAGATGGGATCGATTGAAATTGAGTACAGGAGGAAAGGGTAAGCATGGTATCAGATTGAATGGCTTGTCAATTAAAAACAAGAAGGTCACCACCCTGCTGCAGTGTTTTCCATGAAGTTGTAGAGGTGATTTCAGCTGCCCAGGTCTTCTTAGTTCATATTGCCATTTGTTTCCAGCAAGCGGACGGTAAGGTACAGATCAGACCTGCAAGGGAAATAATTAGGATCACCAACTCAAGACATGTTCACACTCAGACGGCTTCTCCTCCTAATTTCACTTGAAAATTCTTGGGTTTAAGATTATAATGCATCACTTGGATTCGGTCTTTGAGTTGTTAGCGACAGAATTTACTTTCTCATTTACAACTTTCTAGTGTTGTTTCAACCTGTACAGTTTCAGATTCTTGTCTACGTAATTTGTATAAGTAATCACTGGTTATTTATGATCAAAATTATTCCATCAAAATTGGTTTTATGATATGTAGAGACTTTATAAAAGCTATGAATGAGATGCTGAAAATTCGCAGTAGCTCAGTTAATGTTTATGAGGAAAAACATTAATTATTGAAGCAGAGAGCTTTAGTAATTTAATGATGAAAACAAAAATCAACACCTTGTAGTTTATTTCAAATCTGTAGATGCCTCAGGGCAATAACCAGCCAATTTAGCACTTTTAAAGTGTAATTGTGCTCCAATGTATTTTCAAACAAAATGTCTCATAAACATGTCTCATAAGCAGTCTGAAGAAGGGTCCTGGCCCGAAATGTCACACGTTCCTTCTCTCTAGAGATACTGCCTGTCCTGCTGAGTTACTCCAGCTTTTTGTGTTTATCTTCTGTCTCATAAATGTCACTGGTTTAGTAGCTAATGCTGGTTGTGGGATATTTATTAGGTTTGACTCAATTGAGAATTCCAGTGGAGGATAGATGAAATCTTGATTTAACATCTCTTCGGAAATAAGGACCTGCTGGCATTGAATCACTCCATCATTGTCTCCTATTGTGTTGTGTGGTCAGACTATATTTCACCTTCTGGACTTACAATCTTCTTACTAGCTTTCACATCTAGAATGCTCTTGAAAACCATGGTTAAGTTATTCATATGCACTTATAATTATATGGAAAGGGGAACGTTTAAGCAAATTTCTTGATATTGCGGGCACCTTCAGTTTCATGCAATTGATTTATGTGTTTTTGACATAAAGCACTTTTTCATTTCACATCAAAAAATTGATTTACCTGCTTGTTTTTTTATACTAATCCCCTCAAATTTATACCTGCCACCATTGTCATGTATATGTTTAATTTATCCTTTTTTGAATTACGCTTTGCTTTTCAAGCACGTGAAATGCAAAATGCCTGTATTTGTATTTTCTGAAAACAGAAGATTTCTGAAAATACAAATAAAATGAAGAAAATTTCAGTTTGGTGCAGAATGAAATACCAAGCAGTGTGAGGATCATGAATTCCAGTTCCAATTGGACTGCACTCATAGAAAACCTCATACAGCAGTGGTGAGTTTCTTAAATGTCAATTTATTAATTCGATTGTCACAATATATAATGAGGAAACATTTCGAGAGAGGGGTCAAAAATGTTCACTGACATGAACATTTTTAAGTGAATTATATATTCATATTACAATAATTACATTTGGATATTATGTTTTTCTTGTTAATCCATCATTCATAAATGTTGTCGTACTTCCTGATAAGGACGCAGTCTTTCTTCAGTGGGAGCAATCATTTCATTCAATAGATGATGGTGGTAGCAAAATTAACTCAGGATACTTCCAGTTTCCAACCCTGCGACGTGGACCCTTCAGCTATCAATTACTAATGTCTTGTAATGCCCTTCTGTAGTGATTCCTCTTATCTTCTGACCAAACTTCCTGCACTTAAGTCTACAAAACTAGCAACCATTTGTTTATATTTGCTTAATCTAACTATTACTTGCAATCTAAATAACTAACTGAACTAATGAATGCCTCTTCTGAGATGAACTTTGTTACCTTTATTAAAATGGCCTAATCTCCCACGATCCTTTCCCAGTTTTTGTGTCACTTATGTTGACCACATTATGAGATTCCCTAATGAACTTATAATATCAGTGGAAGGATGTGCTGGCTCTGAAGAGGGTCCAGAGGAGGTTTACGAGAATAATACTAGGAATGAGTGGGTTAACATATGATGAGTGTTTGACTGGACCTGTACTCACTGGAGTTTAGAAGGATGATGGGGAACTCATTGAAACTTACAGAATAGTGAAAGGCCTGGATAGAGTGGATGTAGAAAGGATGTTTCCACTAGTGGAAGAGTCAAAGACCAGATGGCACAGGAAGGAGATGAGGAGGAATTTCTTTAGTCGGAGAGTAGTGAATCTGTAATTCATTGCCACAGAAGGCTGTGGAGGCCAATTGTGGATATATTTAAGGCCTCTGATAGATAGATTCTTGATTTTAACAGTTTTTGTGGGGAAATGGGGAGATGCACGCTGAGGGGTTATAGAGAAAGGATCAACCAAGATGCATAGCGGAGTAGACTTGATGGGCCGAATGGCCTCATTCTGGGCCTATCACTTATGTGGAAAGGATGTGCTGGCTCTGCTGAGGGTCTCAGAGGAGCAGCACGAGACGGGAGCGAAGGAAATGAGTGGGTTTCGGGCATATGATGAGCCTTTTTCAGACCTGGGAATTACTGTTTGCACATACACTCAATAAGTCAGCAGAAAAGTTTAGAAGAATGATTATTCTTGTAGTATTCAGCAATTTTTTGGGTAACATTGACTGATGATCAGCAGAAACATACAATGGATGTTTTATCCTTCCAATCTTTACACTCAATCCACTCTTTGTTCATTCATCCTACACATCATTTCAGTTCAATGGAAATCAGGAAGTAACTGGTGACCTATGTTAGAGATAAGTATTACAACCTTTAAATAGACACAAAATGCTGGAGAATTCTTTGCCATAGAAGGCTGTGGAGGCCAAGTCAGTGAATATTTTTAAAGCAGAGTCCTGGTCTGATAGATGAATGCTTGATTAGTACAGGTGTCAGAGGACATGGGGAGAAGGCAGGAGAATGGGGTTAGGAGGGAGAGATAGATCAGCCATGATTGAATGGCAGAGTAGACTTGATGGGTGGAATGGCTTAATTTTGATCATCTTATGATTAATAAAATAGAGAAAATATTGGCGATATTGGATTGGAGAAAATTGGTTCTGAATGAACAGGTTGATAAGTAGGAGAAAAGGAAGTTAATACCATGTACTGTAGTTTAAATTCCACTTTAAATCGTCACTTTCCAAATATTAGACCGTCATGTTTTCCCAACACTGCCATATCCCAGCCACCGCCAAGAAAGTTCAGATTTTACCTTGCAAAAATACATTTTCTGCTATTTTCCTCTCCCTCCAAGTCTTGTTCATTTAGCACTTTTAGCACTCTGACTCTTTAGTGAAATGTGATAATGGCAGTAAAGCTGTACATGGACAATGATGCCTGATTAACATTGACTATGTGAGATGAGGCAAAATCCAGCTTGACTGTTCATCAACATATTGGCAACACTTAATCAATACTAAAGGGCCTGTTCCATTTGGCCATCATTTACGTGACAGGCCGGTAGTGACTGATACGCGACGGTCTGAGACGGTTCTTCTGTCTCAATCCGAAATGTCACCCATTGCTTCTCTCCAGAGATGCTGCCGGTCCTGCTGAGTTACTCCAGCATTTTGTGTCTATCTCCAATCGTCTTGGCCCCGCTCTGGGAGTAGAAGTGGGGGCGGATCCGGATCCACAACGGCCGTGAGCCCCAGGCCGAGCTCGGCGATCGTTTGCCTGCTTCTGCTGCTGTTAGCGGTGAGACGTTGTGCCATGCCAGGGTCTTGGGCCTGTCCCAGTTTGGCCGTCATTTACGCGACAGGCCGGTGGCGTGCAAAGATTTCATTCAGGATGATGTCCACACTCCTCAACGCCACTCCACACTCCTCCACATTATTCCATGTGCCCGTCCCGCGCTACCCACATGCTACCCACACGCTAGCAGGTCGTGTAAATGGCGCGCGAATGACGGCCAAGTAGGACAGGCCCTTTATCAAACAATTAAGTTTGCATCCTGACTGCCACCCTGATATGGGACATTGACCATAATGATAGGTTATATATAGACAATAGGTGCAGGAGTAGTCCATTCGGCCCTTCGAGCCAGCACCGCCATTCAATGTGATCATGGCTGATCATCCCCAATCAGTACCCCGTTCCTGCCTTCTCCCCATATCCCCTGACTCCGTTATCTTTACGAGCCCTATCTAGCTCCATGTACTGTAGTTTAAACTCCACCCTAAATCGTCACTTTCCAAATATTAGACCGTCATGTTTTCCCAACACTGCCATATCCCAGCCACTGCCAAGAAAGTTCAGATTTTACCTTGCAAAAATGCATTTTCTGCTATTTTCCTCCAGTATCCAGAGAACCGGCCTCCACCAGCCTCTGAGGCAGAGAATTCCACAGACTCACACCTCTCTGTGAGAAAAAGGTTTCCTCATCTCTGTTCTAAGTGGCTTACCCCTTATTCTTAAACTGTGGCCCTGGTTCTGGACTCCCCCAATATTGGGAACTTGTTTCCTGCCTCTAGCGTGTCCAAACCCTATTTGTTATATATAGAGACAATATTTTTATACAAAGAGTTGTAGGTTCCTAGAGCGTGTTACCAGGGTTAGTGGTGGAATCAGATGAGAGAGTGCTATTTAAGAGTATTTTGGATAGGCACATGGATATGCATGGAACAGAGAGATGTGGTTTGTGCAGTCAAAGGAGTTAGGTCAATGTGGCATCATGCTTGGCATGGATATTGTGGCCTAAAGGTCTGTCCATGTGCTGCACTCTTCTATGGTCTGTGTTCTATGCTCCCTTCGCCATATGGACTGAGGGGCCACAGTTTCCGCCTGGTCACATGTACCTCCTCATCCAAGTAGCATCCAGCAGTATGTACTGAGACCTCTGCAATGAGTAGCCTCAGGTGGTGTACTGCTGACATTTTGCCCTTTGATCAGGCTTTCATCCTTTGACAAAAGCCAAGGCTAGGGTGATGCCTTGTCTTCTGTTAAATACATTAAACCTTTAAGAGGAATTTATCCTAAAAGGAAGATGCGACACTAATTAATAGTATATTAAAACAGTAAGAAAAATCTAAACATTAATAAAGGGAGTTATATATT
Source organism: Leucoraja erinaceus (assembly GCF_028641065.1). NCBI lineage: Eukaryota > Metazoa > Chordata > Chondrichthyes > Rajiformes > Rajidae > Leucoraja > Leucoraja erinaceus. The sequence goes on from NC_073423.1 coordinate 721,892, forward strand.
TTAATCAATTCTTTTCCCATATTTTACAGGCCAAGGTATCCCCATTTAAAGAAATGGGGACTGTTTCTATGTTGGGTCTAAATGGCCAAAAGTAAGAGAGGCACCGGCAGCGGCGACTTCTCCCGCCCGAATTGCGGGTTGAGAGTGACCTGGAGGGGGCCCTACAACGCCCGGCGCGGCCTTAATTTGCCGCGGACTAGCGCCCACCGGGGGCTTTGACCTCGACTTCGGGAGGGAAATGGAGTGCAGGGGAGAGACAAGAACTTTGCCTTCCATCACAGTGAGGAGGAGAGCCACTGTGATGGATGTTTATGTGAATAGTGTTGGTGTGTGTTTTGGTTCTTTTATTGTATGGCTGCAGAAACTACATTTCGTTTGAACCTCATGTGAGGTTCAAATGACTAATAAAGGTATTGTATTGTAAAAAAAAACAAAAAAAAAACCCCCTGCAAAATTATAGGGCAATATGCCCTTATGTTTGTAAATGCTGACGTAACTGGGTTTCACTGCATGTCACCATGTCGAGTCTGCCAGTGGAATGGAATGGAGTACATAAGAGATAGGAGCAGAATTCTGTTCATAGTAGCAGAATTAGGCATTCGTCCCACCAAGGCTGATCTATCTTCCACTGTTAACCCCATTCTCCTGCCTTCTCCCCATAACTCCTGACACCCGTACTAAGCAAGAATCTATCTATCTCTGCCTTAAATATATCCATCGGCTTGGCCTCGCCAGCGTTGTGTGGCAATGCATTCCACAGATTCACCACCCTCTGACTAAAGAAATTCCTCCTCATCTTCTCCTGAAGGAGTGAACAGCACATCACTGACTTGCAATAAGTTTGCTCAGTCTGGAACTTAACTGAGATCAGCTGAAGATAGACAGAAAATGCTGGAGTAACTCAGCAGGACAGGCAGCTGCTCTGGAAAGAAGGAATAGATGACGTTTTGGGTCGCGATCCATCTTCAGACTCAGGTTGGGTCAGTGTGAAGAAGGGTCTCCACCCAATACGTGAGTCGGACAAAGGGACTCGACCCGAAACGTCACCCATTCCTTCTCTCCAGAGATGCTGCCTGTCCCGCTGAGTTACTCCAGCATTTTCTGTCAAATTCGATTTAAACCAGCAACTGCAGTTCTTTCCTACACATTAATAAAAAGCTATCACACAGCATAACAGGCTTAGCAATAGAAATGTCCATCACATTGCCACCTTGTGCATTTTTCCATGATAAGCCATCCTATGATGACTTTATTGATTTATATTTGTTTTTAAGATGTTGCCAATCTTGGCAAGACAGCATTCAATGCCCATCGAGTACCTAGGGGAGTTCTGCGATGACAACTCTCTCTCTATCTCTGAGGAGTATTGATAAATCTGTCAGGTTTTCACAGTGGTTATTGCAGCTTTCAAGATTATTCTTCTGTAGCTGGTATACAAACACATAATTTCCTACCTTGAATTCCTCTTTCACTGCTTTAAGGTAATGAACATTGGACTATTGTACTCTAAAGGGCCTGTCGTAGATGGCACGCGGAGATTTTGTACATCCCAAAATCCTGGGGCGCCGCGCACGACCGCATGTCACTGCGTACTTCACCACGCACCATGCGCGCATCACATGCGCGTCACGACGTGCGCGTCATGATGCGTAATTGATGTCGCGTAAATGACGCCCAAGTGGAACAGGCCCTTAACATTTCACAATGTCAATGCTTCAAAATTGGTTTGCTTAGAGCTGTTTTCCAACATTCCCTACCATAATATCTGATGCCAAAAATCCTGAAGAATACACGGAACTTCACGAGTTGTTGATGGTTTGAGATACAACAAATAACGTTCTTAAAGAGACTCCGCTCTTAGTAGCTAGTAGCTAGACAGCAGCAAGATGTATATTGCCTGCAATGGAGTAGAGGGAACCTGCAGAGAATGTGGAGGCCATATAAATATTGGTCAGAAAGATTCTCAATAGTAATGATTTCTTCTAAAACGCTTTAAGGCAGTGATAGAGATTGGTTTTTCCAGGATGTCATCGGCGCACCAAAGTGATTTCCTGTGCTCCAGGCACTGATAACAAATCAATGCAAGAAGAAATACCATTGCACCAGATATGTAAAAGGATAAGATTTACATTATTAAAAAATGCGATGCTATACCTCACATACCTCCGCCAGATCTTACTCTCACCATGGTCACACACATGCGCCACATCCTCTGCTTCACCACCATGCCCCTTCCTCAACAAACACATGAGCTTGTAAATCTTGGCAACATTTTTCTCATAGACTGTGTACAAAGGAACTGCAGATGCTGGCTTAAACTGAAGATAGACACAAAAATCTGGAGTAACTCAGCGGGTTAGATAGCATCTCTGGAGAAAAGGATTAGGCGATGTTTCGGAGGGAGACCTTTCTTCAGACTGATGAAGGGTCTCGACCCGAATCATCGCCTATTCCTATTACCCAGAGATGCTATCCAACCTGCTGAGTTACTCCAGCCTTTTGTGTCTCTCTTTTGTCATTGACTTTTTGGCTCATCTCATTTCAGAAAAAGACTGTCAATAATAAGCTACCAAGACATGATGGACCCTCTGAGGGCACTTAGTCAGCAGAGGGTCCAAAGCGACTCAACCACAAACCAGAGTAGATACTCCACTAAATGGTGGCCGATTGGGAAAGGGGGAGATGCAGCGAGACCTGGGTGTCATGGTACACCAGTCATTGAAGGTAGGCATGCAGGTGCAGCAGGCAGTAAAGAAAGCAAATGGTATGTTAGCTTTCATTGCAAAAGGATTTGAGTATAGGAGCAGAGAGGTTCTACTGCAGTTGTACAGGGTCTTGGTGAGACCACACCTGGAGTATTGCGTACAGTTTTGGTCTCCAAATCAGAGGAAGGATTGGTGGGTGGAGACTGATTGCCATAGAGGGAGTGCAGAGAAAGTTCACCAGACTGATTCCTGGGATGTCAGGACTGTTACTCTTATGACCTCACAGACCTCCGCCATAAAATCCCTCCACTTGGTTTAACCTCTCTAGAATTTAGAAGATTGAGAGGGGATCTTATAGAAACTTTACAAACTCTTTAAGGGGTTGGACAGGCTAGATGCAGGAAGATTGTTCCCGAAGTTAGGGAAGTCCAGGACAAGGGGTCACAGCTTAAGGATAAGGGGGAAATCCTTTAAAACCGAGATGAGAAGAATTTTTTTCACACAGAGAGTGGTGAATCTCTGGAACTCTCTGCCACAGAGGGTAGTTGAGGCCAGTTCATTGGCTATATTTAAGAGGGAGTTAGATGTGGCCCTTGTGGCTAAGGGGATCGGGGGGTATGGAGAGAAGGCAGGTGCGGGATACTGAGTTGGATGATCAGCCATGATCATATTGAATGGCTCATCTCATTTCAGAAAAAGACTGTCAATAATAAGCTACGAAGGGCCGAATGGCCTACTCCTGCACCTAATTTCTCAACCACAAACCAGAGTAGATACTCTATGCCCAGCATTCACGCCAGAAATATTTCTTCTTTTTAAATCCACCGCTGATGATTGATTCTGATGCTGATCGGCATGTGTGGTGTTGTTCCGTTCACACGCAAACATTACGGCTAAGAGGACATGGAAAGAAGTATGGGCCATTCACCCTGAGTGCTTGCTCTGCTTTCCAGTAAAATCATCGCTGACCTTTCCTGCATTATCCCCAGCACATTAATCCCCGTAATATCTAACGCTCCATAATCGAGTCGAAGCAATCTAATGTTCCTTCAGCTCACAGGAACTTAGAAATACTCCCAAGTTTCACACAAATCTTGATCACGAGCAGAATGTTTTCTCAAACTGAGCTGAGGGACTCTGTGGAAGAGATTGAAGAACACAGGGCCCATGATGTCCATATGTTGGGATGTGTCATCCACCTAGTGACATATCATCCACCTAGTGATGAGTCATTCACCTATTGACGTGTCACCCACCTAGTGATGTCATCCACCTATTGACGTGTCATGCACCAAGTGATGTCATCCAGATCAGATTCAGATTCAGATTCAATTTTAATTGTCATTGTCAGTGTACAGTACAGAGACAACGAAATGCATTTAGCATCTCCCTGGAAGAGCGACATAGCAAATTATTTGAATAAATAATAATAAGTGGCCGGGGGGGGGTGGTGATTGGCAGTCACCGAGGTACGTTGTTGAGTAGAGTGACAGCCGCCGGGAAGAAGCTGTTCCTCGACCTGCTGGTTCGGCAACGGAGAGACCTGTTGCGCCTCCCGGATGGTAGGAGGGTAAACAGTCCTTGGTTGGGGTGAGAGCAGTCCTTGGCGATGCTGAGCACCCTCCGCAGACAACGCTTGCTTTGGACAGACTCAATGGAGGGGAGCGAGGAACCGGTGATGCGTTGGGCAATTTTCACCACTCTCTGCAATGCCTTCCGGTCGGAGACAGAGCAGTTGCCATACCATACTGTGATGCAGTTGGTAAGGATGCTCTCGATGGTGCAGCGGTAGAAGTTCACCAGGATCTGAGGAGACAGATGGGCCTTCTTCAGTCTCCTCGGGAAGAAGAGACGCTGGTGAGCCTTCTTGATCAGAGTTGAGGTATTGTGGGTCCAAGAGAGGTCATCGGAGATGTTGACTCCCAGAAACCTGAAGCTAGAAACACGTTCCACCTCCTTCCCGTTAATGTGGATGGGGGTGTGCGTGCCGCCTCTGGACTTCCTGAAGTCTACAATGAGCTCCTTGGTCTTCTTGGAGTTAAGGGCCAGGTTGTTGTCAGCGCACCATGCTGCTAAGTGCTGGACTTCCTCCCTGTAGGCCAACTCATCTTTGTTGCTGATGAGGCCAATCACCATTGTATCATCTGCATACTTGATGATGGTGTTAGTACCATGTACAGGTGTGCAGTCATAGGTGAAGAGGGAGTAGAGGAGGGGGCTCAGCACACAGCCCTGTGGAACGCCGGTGTTCAGGGTGAGGGTTGAAGAGGTGTGCTTGTCTAACCTCACAGACTGGGGTCTGTTGGTTAGAAAGTCCAGTATCCAGTTGCAGAGGGAGGGGTCGATGCCCAGGTTACCGAGTTTGGTGATCAGTTTTGATGGTATAATGGTGTTGAATGCTGAGCTGCAATCGATGAACAGCATTCTTACGTAAGTGTCTCTGTTGTCGAGGTGGGAGAGGGCGGAGTGAAGTGCCGTTGAGATGGCATCCTCCGTACTCCTGTTCTTGCGGTAGGCAAACTGATAGGGATCCAGTGTGGGGGGTAGGCAGCTTTTGAGGTGTGCCAGGACCAGCCTCTCGAAGCACTTGGTGATGATGGGGGTAAGTGCAACTGGGCGGAAGTCGTTGAGGCTTGCCGCAGTGGAGTGTTTTGGCACTGGCACGATGGAGGTGGTTTTAAGGCAAGTGGGGACAACTGCTTGGGCAAGTGACAGGTTGAAGATGTCAGTCCAGACGTCTGTCAGCTGCGCAGCACAGGCTCTGAGCACGCGCCCGGGGATGCCGTCAGGGCCAGCAGCTTTACGTGCATTAGTCCTACTCAGTGCCACGTATACGTCGTAAGGGGTGAGTGTGAGGGTTTGGTGATCGGCAGGTAGCACAGCCTTGATGGCTGTCTCTAGATCCACTTAGTGACTAGTCATCTTCCTTGTGATGTAATTCACATAGTGACTAGTCATCCTCCTAGTGATGTCAACAGCCTAATGACATGTCCCGCGGTCAAAATTTTGGCAATGCATTTTGGATTACACCAGATCTGGGCACCATCATCTACCAGCTCTCTTTCGAGGTCACAGCGTTGATGGACCACACAACACACCACATTGTACAATAACCTACCGGCAGTTACTTTTCTGCGTTGGAGGGATTTTTATAAAATCAGAGAAGCAGAAAATTGTGGAACTGTTGAACTATTTAATTGTCTTCCGGTGGTCCTCCTGTCAACCCAGCAGATCCTTCATTGTACACATAGGTCTCCATAGAGTTTGGCATCTCAGTGGAAATCACACAGCCCCTGCCCATTGGAGATCCAGGCAGTGCCATAATAAGCAGTCCACTTTTACTGTTAATTGGCAGTTACTGACTTGCAATGAAACACAAAACTGTCCTCACAAATATTGGTGCCAGACACTCCTATGCTATATAAATTCCAACAATTTCAAACACTTTTTTTGCAGTTGACTGCAACTGAAGTTAACCAATCCCCGTCCAAAAGATATTTAAGTTGTTTTGTCACATTTGAGAAAGATTTAGTAGTGTTGCGTTACATTTTAGGCCCAGGAGTACTAAATATCTTACATTTATTGCCAAGTGCCCCAATGAGCTTGTGGGCTTATGTTTAGTGTACGAAGGAACTGCAGATGCTGGTCTACACTGAAGGTAGACACAAAGTGCTGGAGTAGCTCAGCAGGACAGGCAGCATCTCTGGAGAGAAGGAATGGTTAACGTCACCCATTCATTCTATCCAGAGATTCTGCATGTCCTGCTGGGTTATCCCAGCATTTTGTCTCGATCTTCAGTTTTTGTTTTGTAGTGAATGTCAGCAGCAGTTCCTTGATAATTACTCAGCCTCCACACCCCGCACAGAGGGCATCCAAGGCCAGTATCAAACTGTGGTCTGTGGCACTGTAAAGCAGCAGGTCAGTGACAGCAAAGCTTTGGGGGGAAAAAGATTCTGAGAAGGAGCAGTAAGCCATTTATAACAGCATTTAAAAAGACACTTAGACGGGTACATGGATAGGAAAGGTTTAGGGTGATATGGGCAAATGCAAGCAAATGGGACTAGCTTAGATGGGGCATCTTAGTTGGCACGGACCTGTTAGGCTGAGGGGCTTGTATCTGTGCTGTATGACTGCTACCCTATGAGGAGTGGTGGCAGTGATCTGAGAGGCAGGGTTACTGAACATTTGGTTTCTGAAAGAGCCCCACTGGTCTGCTGGAGGCCAGCCTTTCCTCAGGGGATCCCACAAAGAAAATTTGCAAAGATTTCTACTAATGCGACATAACAGCTTGAACTTCTACCATGAGAGATGGAGTAACTAACATCGATTGCCATCAGTGTGTAAAATAGACTAAAACATTTTGCAATATGTTAAACAACAGAAAACCTAGTACAAAACATGGAGGTGCTCACATCCATTGAATGTTATGGCTCATTATTCTATCTACTCATGTGATTAGTAGTTCTCCTATAACCACTGCCTCTCTATCATCATGCTCACATTGCCCGCTGCCAACTATTCCAGAATGCTTCCTTAATTGATAATTAATTGATGAAAGAATGGGTCGACTGGGCTTGTATTCACTGGAATTTAGAAGGGTGAGAGGATATCTTATTGAAACATATAAGATTCTTAATGGATTGGACAGGCTAGATGCAGGAAACATAGATGCAGGAACATCTATCCGAAACAGCTTCTTTCCGGCGGCTGTCACTACTCAACAACGACCTCGGTGACTGCCAATAATGGATGTCGCTCTTCAAGGGACAGGCTAGATGTACACTGACAATGACAGGAAAATCTGATGTTCCCCATGTTGGGGGAGTCCAGAACCAGGGGTCACAGTTTAAGAATAAGGGGTAGGCCATTTAGGACTGCGATGAGGAAAACCTTTTCACCCAGAGAGTTGTGGATCTGTGGAATTCTCTGCCACAGAAGGCAGTGGAGGCCAATTCACTGGATGTTTTACAGAAAGAGTAATAGGCCTGTCCCACTTAGGCGACCTTTTAGGTGAGTGCAGGAGACTCTGCGCTCGCCTCATGATCGTCACATGGTCGCCGCATGCTCGCTGGTGGTCTCTGGTGAGTCTCCTTCATGGTCGCGAGGAGTTCCCGCATTCCTGGAACTATTCGCGGCCTCAGTATGGTCGCCGCAAATTTTTCAATATGTACAGAAATTTTCTGCGACCAAAAATTGGTCGCCATGGAGAAAATCAATAATCCTGTAGGCGTATGTGCTGTTGTAGTGGGGTCACCATGAGCTATGGGTAGTCATAGGTAGTTAATCGTCTTTGCTGACCGGTCATTTTCATTGGCTCATTGAAGGAAAAAAACGTAAGCACGCGTTTTCAGAACCAAGGATAACCGACTGGTAATGTTAAATGCCCGTCGAACTTCACAGCTGTGTATCTCTGGCTTATTAAAAGTTGTCTACCTTCTTAAAAGTTGTCTCCACTCCTTCTCCACTCCTTCTCTCCCCTTCTCTCCCCTTCTATCCCCCCTCTCCCCCCTTCTTTTAAAGGATTTACCGTACACTGTGCTAGCCATCTTAATCACAGCGCCAGCTGGCCTCCACTGGTCTGCTGGAGGCCAGCCTTTCCTCAGGAGATCCCACAAAGAAACTTTGCAAAGATTTCTACTAATGCGACATAACAGCTTGAACTTCTACCATGAGAGATGGAGTAACTAACATCGATTGCCATCAGTGTGTAAAATAGACTAAAACATTTTGCAATATGTTAAACAACAGAAAACCTAGTACAAAACATGGAGGTGCTCACATCCATTGAATGTTATGGCTCATTATTCTATCTACTCATGTGATTAGTAGTTCTCCTATCACAACTGCCTCTCTATCATCATGCTCACACTGCCAACTATTCCAGAACTATTCATCGCGGTGTGTGTACCTTGGCTTTGCACCATGTGAAATTTTTAGACAGCGTTCACCCGCTTGCCCTGCCTTTGCCATGCATGTGTGTGTGTGTGTGTGTGTGTGTGTGTGTGTGTGTGTGTGTGTGTGTGTGTGTGTGTGTGTGTGTGTGTGTGTGTGTGTGTGTGTGTGTGTGTGTGTGTGTGTGTGTGTGTGTGTGTGTGTGTGTGTGTGTGTGTGTGTGTGTGTGTGTGTGTGTGACAGTCGCCACTCTGACAGTCGCCATTCCAGTCCCTGTTTTTCAGGCGACTGCCGGCAACTTGACTTATCTCATCTGTCTGTACTTCATCCATATTCCCCTCTTCGCCTGCACTTCCATGTGCCGATCTAAAAGCCTCTTAAACGCCACTATCATATCTGCCTCCACCACCACTCCTGGCAGTGCATTCCAGGCACCTACTATTCTCTGTGTAAAAAACCTACTCTACACATCTTCATTAAACTTCCTCCCTCTCACCTTATAGCTATGCCCTCTAGTGTTAGACATTTCCACCCTGGGAATAAGGTTCTGACTGTCTACCCTTTCTATGCCTCTCATAATTTTATATACTTCTATCGTCTCCCCTCAATATCTGACATTCCCCCAAAAAATCCAAGTCTGTCCAATCTCTCCCTGCAGCAGAAACCCTCAAATCCAGGCAGCATTCTGGTAAACCTCCTCTGCACCTTCTCCAAAGCCTCCACATTTATCCTGTAATTGGACAACCAGAACTACATGCTCTACTCCAAATGCGGCCTAACCAAATCCTAAAGAGCTGCAAAATGATTCCCTTATATATAAGATGTCTCTTATATACAATGCCCCTAGCAATGAAGACAAGGATACCAAAGCTCTGGTATTTTATTTAATTCACATGTTTAATCAATAATGTTTTATTATTAATGTTTAATGTTTTATGTATCATTCTTAACTGTCACTGTATGTCATTGTTGTCTCTTGTGGGCGGAGCACCAAGGCAAATTCCTTGTATGTGAATACTTGGCCAACAAACTTCAATCATTCATTCATTCATTCATTCATTCAATCATACTCTTCTTTACTATGTATGTGCTGCCACCTTCAGTGAGCTAAGAACATGGACACCAAGATTCTTCTGCACGTCAATGCTATTTAGGATCTTGCCATTAACTGTATACTCTCCCCATACATTCAACCTCTCAAAGGGCACCAGCTCCCATTTGCTGATCTATATTTCGCTGTATAGTCCGACAGCCTTCCTCACTGGCTGCATCTCCTCCAATTTTGGCGTCATCATCAAATTTAAGGCCCTGACCCACTTGCGTGTCCTTGGCACGCAAATTACGTGACCCCGTCATCGCGTTGAGGCACACGGGCATCGTGTGGCCGCACGAGGCTGGTCCAACTGAGAATCGTGGAGGGGTATGTAGTTGTGCTCGATATCGCAGGGCGCTCCGAAATTTAGTAGCGAACAAAACCTTTGCGCGCCTCCGACCTGTCGTGTAACTGACGGCCAAAGTGGGACAGGCCCAAGACCCAGGCGCAACGCAACGTCTTACCTCCAACAGCAGCAGAAGCAGGCAAATGATCGCAGATGATCCTGGGACTCACGGCCGTTGCGGTCTGGATCCACCCCCACTTCTACGCCCAGGGATGTCCCATGTCCGGCCAGCTGTACTCCATCTGTGTTGAGCCTTTCCTGTGCCTTCTCCGGAGGCGGTTGACAGGCCTGGCTTTACCGGGGCCGGGGATGGAGGTGGTCCTCTCGGCCTACGCCGATGATGTCATTCTGATGTTCACCGACCCTGTTGACCTGCGGAGGATGCGTGAGTGCCAGCAGGTTTTCTCGGCTGCTTCCTCCGCCAAGATCAACTGGGGGAAGTGTTCTGGTCTCTTGGTGGGTGGGTGGCAGGTGTGCATGAGTCGACGCGCTAGGTGGGATAGGCGGGAGTTGCCTGGCTTTTACCGTGACCTCCTGAAGGCCATGAATTTGGTCACCTTCAGCCAGGGCCCTGCTCCTCAGGGGGAGGGGTGTGTCGTGGCTGTGACGGTGGGTGTCTAGGAGAGGCGTGTGCATGGCGCGATTCCAGACGAGCTTACCCCCGCTCAGTCGGAATTGTTCATAGGGCCCACGGCCCGGGTCCCTCCCCGAGAGCCGGCCCCATGCAACATGAGCCGCCTTTCCGAGATGCCCAGCGTGCCGTTCAGTGACGCGGAGAGGCGCGTACTGTACAGGCTGCTCTTGCACACTCTCCACTTCCTCGCACTCGTCTTCCATCCAGACACACCCTGGCGGTCCGTGTTACCACCTGACGAGGGGAGCGGTCCCCAGTGGAGGTCTCTCTACAAGGGAGTCCTCCCCCTTTACATCGGGGATCTGGGGTGGAGAGTGTTGCACAAAGCCATGGCCTGTAATAGGTATTTGAGCCAGTTCACGGACACTTCCCCTGCTTGTCATTTCTGCGGTGAGGAAGAGACCGTGTTCCATGTGTACATAGAGTGTGAGAGGTTGCAGCCACTGTTCGAGTATCTGAAGGGGCTGCTCCTCAAGTTTTGGCTACATTTTAGTCCAACGCTATTAATTTATGGGCACCCGGTACAGAGGGGGGAGGGTCGGGAGGGAGGAGGGGGGTCTCCCCGTCGGTCTGCTCCTGGGCCTGGCCAAGATGGCCATTCGCGGGTCCAGGCAGCGGGCAGTCGATGGCCGCACAGCGGTCGCCTGCCTGCCCGTGTTCCGGGGTTACGTCCGAGCTCGCGTGCCCCTAGAAAGGGAACACACACGCGGTGTCCATGGGGACTGTGGAGGCCTTCTGTGAACGCTGGTCACCACAGGAGGTTGAATATATTATAGATAAAAATGTTAATATTTTAATTTGATAATTTTGTTTAAGTGTTTTTAAATTGTTTGAGCTTTCTACCTTTCCGTGTAAATTGTACATTTGTTTGAAAATCTAATAAAAATTATTTACGGGGAAAAAAAAAAAAAAAAGAGCGGGCCAAGAAAATTGAAGATAGACACAAAATGCTGGAGTAACTCAGTGGGACCGGCAGCATCTCTGGAGAGAAGCAATGGGTGACGTTTCAGGTCAAGACCCTTCTTTCAGATTGAAGATGAGTCTCGAAACGAAACATCACCCATTCCTTCCCTCCAGAGATACTGCCGGTCCCGCTGAGTTTCTCCGGCATTTTGCGTCCAGCTTCAAATGATGTCACGCGCTCCAGATGGCTGTGCGGTTGAATAAAGTCGCGTGTGACCTTCGCGGGACTGTCGAGGCTCAATGCGACCACAAGGTCGCATAATTTGCGTGCCTAGGACACGTAAGTGGGACAAGCCCTTTACTCCTGCATTTTGTGTCCAGCTCCAAATGACGTCACATGCTCCAGACGGCTGTGCGGACACACGAAGTCATGCACGACTTTCGCGGGACCGTCGCACCTCAATGCGACCACGAGGTTGCGCAATTAGCGTGCCTAGGACACGTAAGTGGGACAGGGGTTTTACTCATCAACTCATCTACACTGACGTCTAGGTTATTTATATATATATATATATCACAACCAGCAGAGGTTGCAGCACAGAACCCTGCGGAACTTCACTGGTCACCGACCTCCAGCCAGAATATCTACCTCCCACCACAACCTTCTATGAATAATCCATTTCTGAATCCACGCAGCCAATCCTGCACATCTTAATCTTCTGGATTAACCTTTCACGAGGGGCCTGGTGATTTCAGAGATAATTTTACTTCGGAGTCACGTGAGTGATTCCGTGAAGAACCCAGCAGGTACTGCGCATGCGGCATTATCGCACAGCTGTGCAACGCGGCCAGCGGGAGTCGGGCTAGCTCCCGCATCCAAGGAACGAGAGGTAAGTACTTACCTTAATCGGGCCTTGTGGTTTTTGCTCCAGGGGGAGCAAAGTAGAGAGGCATGGTGAGCGGCCCCCGTTTCGACTCCAGCGTGGAGCCGACAGTGGACGGGGAAAAAAGCGCTACCCGGACCGCAAACGCTGCGGACCGCTGCAAGGAGCTGCGCTATACCGGTCCGCTGAACAGCTGTTTGGTAACAGCAGCGGACCGGCGGGGAATTTAAAAACCCGACCGGCAGCCCTGCAGACTCCTGACTAGGAGTATCACCGCCCGGGAACCGCCACAACGCCGCCTGGAAAACGGCAGGCAGCCTCTACATGCAGGTAAGAGAAAAATCTTCCCAATTTACAGGTTCTACAGGAGCCAACTTCCTCCAAAACTGGAACAGGTTGGAGAAGGCAAAAATAAGTATGTCTGTCTCCCCAAGCCAGAGGAGGTCATGGAGTTCACCTCCAGGAGAAAAGGGGCACTGGCTGAATGCCAAGGGAGCTGACTCCTACTCCAGTGCTATTGCACTAGCCATCTCCCTTGTCAAGGGATTGATGCAACAGCGGAGTTTGAGCTATGCCTCCTCCAATTTAGCACACCCTTTTGCTCCCTCTTTTGAGGCTAGCTAAGGAGGCCAGGGCTGGGCTGGCTTAAACGCTGGGCAGGCGGACGAGAACAGCAGTATGCCAGGGGAGCAGGATCAGGAAGAGCTACTGGGTGTCGTGGGCCACTACATGGCTCCTCCACGCGACCATCTTCCCAACAAAAGTCCTGCAGGAGCAGGCCTTTCCAGAGGCAAATCCGCAGGCAGCTGGGTCAGCAGACTCGCAGACAAGCAGCGAATTCTACAGAAGGGTCAAGATGTTACCGCCTTTGCTCGCCTTTTCCACGGATTATACTCTCCCAGGATGAGACTATCCCATTGCACTACCAGGGTGCTGACGCCTAAGATGTTCCCAAATTTGGGATACTCGACTGAACAATGGTGCATATAGACCTGCCCGCAACCCCAAATATATGGGGCTATGCAAACCGCTGCTGCGGGAAGAGAGGCAGATAAACCTGTGCGCCTCATGAAGGCAGGCCATGGAACGAGCAGGACATCGCATCCAACACCCAGCTGGCAGCACCCCTCGGCATCCACCAGTGAATCAAACAAGGACTGGTGAAAGCCTGGCGACCGCTTCACTTTACCCCCAAAGTTCTTTTTAGACGGGGCCCAGAGCGGAGCCGTGGGAAGATGCGCCGCCCCACCGACAGCACCAGCATACCAGCAAACTACGCCTTCATGAAAAAACAACAAACATGGAGGTAGGTAGTCTGGTTCCTCCCGTTTACACTAAACAAGGGTGTTCTACTAACTGCGTGGGGGGGCATTTACACTTGTGGATAAGCATGGGATGCTGTCACAAATAACTAAAATATACTCAACAGTCTTAGAGGATAAAAACGAATTCAAATTGGGCATATTACCGCCAGTTCAGCAATGCGCCCAAAGGGCATTTTCTCCCTCTAAGAAAAGAGAAGTGAGAAGGTCAAGCTGAACTAGAAAGGCTCATTACTAAACGGATCATGGGAGTAAACATGAGCCATTGGAATTTGTATCGAATATATTCACCAAAACTACAAAAGATGGTGAATGTAGCATCATCATTGATCTAATATCACTAAATAAATCTGTTGAGTATATACACTTTAAGATGGAGATGGGTTCTTGTCACTGCCAGACATCTGATCTCCCTAGGATACCTATGGGGAGCATTGATATGGAAGATGCTAACTATCTTATACCCATACACTAGGATCATTATAGATACCTAAAAAATTTTACCTGGATAATGGATATCCCGGTTAGGGCAACCATGGGAGCATATAGCATTCCCTATGGTCTAACCTCAGCCCTAAACTATTATAAATGGCCATGAAAATATTAAGAAAACAAGCATAATCATGGCATATATTGGATGATATCCTCATATTAGGGGAAACAAAGGAATTAGCTGTGGCAGCAGTTCTAGCTACGAAACAGCTCCCTAAAGCTGAGGTTTATCCCACGCCCAGATAAACCAGAATTGAAGCGTTAACTACCAAGGATTATCTGGGCTTCAATAATAATTCCGTCCATATGACTGTTACTTTGCCTAGGTTTGGGTCACTATAATCAAATCATGAATGTACCCACTGAAGCTATATCACAATTAAGGTGGTGGGCAGACATATATTTGGCATAGTTTTCAGCCCTATTATCATCACCAATCCCAACCTGGTTATTAAAAACCGATGCCAGTACTTTAGGCTGGGGAGCAACTAAACTCCATATCCAGCACAGGTAACAGATGGACCAATTCACAAACATCGTTACTACACATACCGGGCATCAACTACTTGGGATTGGTGATCGCCTATTGGGCTAAAAAGCATATGCATTTCAAATGCAGCACGTACATATGTGGTTACGGATTGATAATACTATGGTGGTGGCTTATATCAACCATATGGGGAGCATAATAATCATTATTGTGCAACAAATTGGTCAAACAAATCTGGCAATGATGTGTCAAAAGACATTTTAACTATCAGCTGCCTATGTCCTAGGAAGCTAGAACACAGTGGGGAGACACCCATGTCACGGGGGGGGGGGATAATCTATGATTACATTGAATAGATGTCAAACCCAAAATTGCTGAAAAAGGGATTAAGAAGTTTGAAAGCCAGATATCAATTTGGTTGCACAAGACGGAATCACCAGTAACCCATGTATGTGACTTAGGAACCAGATTAGAGGCAGCAGCGATAGATGCCTATACGCTGGAAGGGGGAATTTCTGCTTTGCCTTCCTCCCTTCTGCCTCATCAGACGGGCACTTCGCAATACAGATGGGATCTGTCTCCGAGATATTGAACGTGCCCGACCGGCCTACACAGCCATGGTTCCCAGTTCATCACGACACGGTGGGCGAGTCACCTATGGATTTCCCTAGTGGACCATGGTTGCTGACTCAACCCAGTATCAGGCACAAGCCACCCATGCCAGGGAAACATCAAACTCCTGGGTGCAGGGTTTGAATAGACCTTACCAGGGACTGGGATTATCCAAAGGAACCAATACCACCATGTCGGCATCCCTGCGAACAGTCACTAAAAGCTAACATGGGTAAAATACTGCCACGATGCAGGGACAACGAACTATTCAACCACTGACGTATTGGAGTTCCTGGAACATCTACACCATGACTAAAAGGTGAGTTACAGTGCCGTAAATACAGCATGGAGCGCCTTATCTGCTTATCTAAAACAGCATGTCAGCAGAGCATGGGATCCCATCCACTGAAGGTAAACTTATGAAGGGCAACTATAATATAAGCCCCAAACACCCAGGTATATACCCATGTATGGGATATTGGTGTGACATTGACATGTCTCAGAGATGGCACCAGCCAGATCCCTCAGCTTGCTTAATCTATGTTTTTAAAAAACGCTCATGCTTATGGCTCTCGTACACGCTCACAGAGTCCGGTCACTCCATAAACCAGACTGGATAACATGGTGATTACCCCAGACGCATCACGTTCATATTTAGGTCTGGTAAAATCTAACTCGCAGGTATATGGGACTAGGCGAGATTATGAGTTCGGCACGAACTAGTAGGGTCGAGATCGCCTGTGTTTTCCGTGCTGTAGTCGTTATATGGCTATATGGACCATGAACGCCCAATTCACTGGTGGGATTCCGGGCCTACCCACCAGAGTCCAGGTTGAGTGTGGTGACCCATCTACTACTATATATAGACACAACCCACAATCTTAGAGGGAGAGGAAAGCCTATGGGTCAACCACAGTAACCCAAGACGGGGTACGAGCCATACCACTCCAAGGTGGCTCAAAAGGGTACCGAAAGCTGCCGGAATAGATAATAATACATTTAATCCCATTCCACTAGGGCAGCATTGGTATCAGCGGCTGAACGAATGGACATCCCGGTTGACCACATTTTCAATACAGCAGAATGGTCAAGGGAACGGCGTTCAGAACATTTTGTTTTTATTATAAACCGTTGATAAACCTGATTTAATTGCAGGAGAATATTACAAACTGCAATATTAATTTAAGCTCAGAGGAGCTCTTTTATGTTGTTATTGTTAACAAATACCTTTCTGTTTCTTGTGAAAGCAGATCCACTGGTTGATTACGATAACACTTCCTCCCTCATAAACTTCGGCAGTGAGTGAAATAAAAACTGTTACACGGTTTGAAATCACAGACCTTTGAAGTCTTCACGGAATCACTCACGTGACTCCGAAGTAAAATAGTTAGATTAAACGAGTACTTACCAGTATGAAGTTTGATCTGTATTTTATGAGGCGTTACGGTGAGGGATTAAGTGCCCGCCGCTCCCACCCTCATTATATAGATCAAACTAATAAACTGATGTCTCGTGATCTTTACTATCTTACTTCAAATATTGTGTCTATTCTGTGATTTCACACCGCTGCTTCGAAGTATGCCGCATGCGCACTGGAGCTGGGGTCTTCACTTAATCCCTCACCGTAACTCCTCATAAAATACAGATCAAACTTCATACTGGTAAGTACTCGTTTAATCTAACTATTAAACTGGTTGTAGAAAAGAAGGATGCCCATGGGCGGCTTGGTGGCACAGTGGTAGAGTTGCTGCCTTACAGTGCATAGAAACCCAGGTTCGATCCTGACCACGGGAGCTGTCTGTACGGAGTTTGCACCTGTGACTGCGCAGGCTTTCTCCGGGTGCTCCAATTTCCTCCCACACTCCGAAGACGTGCAGGCTTGTAGTTAAATTGTCCCTAGTGTGTAGAAAAGAACTAACTTACAGGTGATCGCTGGTCTGCTCAGACTCGGTGGGCCTTAAGGGCTATTTCCGCGCTGTATCTCTAAACTAAATGAACTGAACAAAATGACCTCTTTCTCTTACACAGTGAACATACTTCTTGCAGCGAATGTTCTTCACCAGTCTGTCAGTTCCTGGGTATTCTTGCCCCCAACCCTCATTATTTTAGTATTCATTCATTAAGCAGCAGCAGCAGCAGCAGCAGCAGCAGCAGACTGCCTTCGAGTTGATGAGTTTTGTCTGCATTGTGTTATGCTTCTTTAAGGGCTACTTATGAACATCACAGCTGCAAACAGTCAGCAACTGCAAGAATTTGTCATTTGTAATTTGGCAATCTCTGGAAAGAAGGAATGGGTGGCATTTCGGGTCGAGACCCTTCTTCAGACCCCGTACACATCCTAAATCAGTAACCGGGGTTCCTGCTTTTTTCCCCCCATCATATAGATGTATTGGAGATGCTGCATCAAAATGGCAGCCAGCTTCATCCATAACCCACAGCACCCTTGGCATGCTCTTATTTCACTTCTGCCTGCAGCGAAATTGTCTGAAAGCCATGGCCTCCAGGTTCAAGAATTTGTTTCACCCACAACTATCAAGCTCTTGTTCGCGACAAAACACTAACTAAACTATAAGCCATGAACTGTTTTGGTTGCACTAATATTGTTTTTTTTATTTATTGGATTTAATTTTGTTCCTTATGGTATCTGTAAGTACTGTGTTTACAGGCTTGTTACACTGCTGGAAGTAAGAATTTAATTGTTCCTTTGTCAGTAAATATGACAATTAAACACATTTGACGAAAATATTTCATGGACTGATGAAGTGACTTGACCCAAAATGTCAACAATTCCTTTCCCTCCACAAATTCTGCTCAACCTAATCAATTCATCCAGCAGTTTGATTTTTAGTCTTTAAATTAGTTAATGACGAGATCATCAATCAAAAAAAAAAATCAGTGGTTTTATTAACACCGAATACTTTGTAGGTTTGGAAGTAATTTCTGTGAGGTTCAGAAATTATTTAAAGTGTCCTATTCGCAGCAGAGGTCCTTTAAATAGTACTTGATTGGAGAGCTCAGTGGCTTACAGGTCATATTTCAGCTATCAAATCAAAATTATTTGTAGGCCGGAAATAAAAACAGACAAAAAATATGGAAATAATCAGTAGGTCAGTCATCATCTGTGAAGAGAGAACGGCTGAGTTAGTTCTGGAGTTAAAAGTGTTTAATTGTCATATGTGCTGAAAACAAAAAATTAAATTCTTTTGGCGACTTTTTAGGCAACTGCTAGTGACTGTCATAGTCGTAGCAGGTCACCGAAAAACCGACGACAACCTACGTCATTCTGGCGACAACCTACGACAGCACCTACGAAGTCAAGCTACGCTCATTGGCGTCAAACCCACTGTTGCCGAAAAGTTTTCAACATGTTGGAAATTTAACGGCGACCAGAAAGGAGCTACGACTTTTTTGTGCGACTGAGGCGACTACACCCGGCGACCACCGGCGAATATGTGGCGACAAACTAGTCGCCTGTTGTTGCCTAAAAAATTGCCTAAGTGGGACAGGCCCATAACTTGAAGCAGCACAACAGGTTTGTAAACACAGCACGCAATAACATAATAAATGAACAATGAAAAAGTTCAACAAATTAAAAAACTCAATATAGTGCAAAACAAGACAAAGCACGAAGTCCCTAGTGCAACCAGGATAGTTCATAGTTCAGGGTTCAGCTGGAATTCACTGTTCAATAGCCTGATGGTTTTTGGGAACCATCCAGGTTCCTGAACCTGGAAGTCCAAGTTTTCAGACTCCCACATCTTCTTCCCGATGGCAGGAGTGAACTGGGAGCGTGGCCAGGGTGATGTGAGTCCTTTTGAGACAGGGTCTCATATCAAAAGTTTCAATGGTGGGGAGGTAGGTACCTGCGATGGAACAGGCAGTGTTCACCACCACTTGTAATCTCCTTTGTTTCTGGGTGTTCAAGTTGCCGAACCAGGCCATGATGCATCCAGTAAACATGCCCTCTACAATACATCTGTAGAAGTTCAATTTCATCAACACACCAAACCTCCTCAATCTTCCAAGGAAGTCGAGGCATTAATAAGCTTTCTTGATGATTTCATCAATGTGCTTCTTCCAGGTCAGATCTTCAGAGGTATGGTAGTTCATGAACTTGGTCCCCTAATTTGAGGAAGGACATTCTTGCGGTGGAGGCCAGTTCTCTGGATACTTTCAAGAGAGAGCTAGTTAAGGCTCTTAAAAACAACGGAGTCAGGAGATATGGGGAGATGGGAGGAATGGGGTACTGATTGAGGATGATCAGCTATGATCACATTGAATGGCAGTGCTGGCTCGAAGGGCCGAATGGCCTACTCCTGCACCTATTGTCTATTGATGTTGTTGAGTCTCTCCACCATCGCCTGTCGATGAAGACAGGTTTGTGGATCCTTGGCCTTCTTCATCTAAAGTCAACAACTATCTCCTTGGTTTTACTGACACTGAGAGGAAGGTTGTGGTTCTGGCAGATGATCGATCTCCCTCCTATACTCTGACTCATCACATTGTTGGTGAATTTAAAGCTGGAGTTGGATCTGAATTGGCCGAGAGAGTTGTTGGTAAAGAGTGAGTAGAGCAGGGCACTGAGCACACAGCCTTGAGGTGCCCCTATACAGATAGTTATCGAGGATGAAGTGTTGTTGCCAATTCACACCAATTGTGCTCACTTGATCAGGTTGGCGAGCTTCCAGTTTAAAGGGATGCATGTAGTGCCACTTCCCTCAGCTTGGTAACAAGTTTAGAGGAGATGATGGCATTGAACGTTGAGCGGTAGTCCATGAACAACAGCTTTATGTATGTGCTTTATTGATCAGCTGGTACAGTGCAGTGTGGAGAGTCAGCGAGATTGATCTATTATGGTGGTAGGCAAATCCTAGTGGGTCCAGCTTCTTGTTAAGCACCATATTGATATGCACCATAATGAACCTCTCGAAGCACTTCATCACCTTGGACGTTAGTGCCACCGGTCAGTAGTCATTGGGGCATGTCACCTAATTCCTCTTAGGCATTGGTATTATTGATACTATTTTAGGCAGATGGGAACCTCAGTAATGAGAGAATGAAGGTGTCTGCAAAGCCCAAAACAGTTGGGCCATTCAGCTTTTGAGAATATGACAAGGTACAGCATCAGGACCGGACCTATCCAACGATTCATCCTCCCGTAGGATGTACTGACATTGACCTATGTAACTGAGATGGCAATGCCATTGGGGGCTATGGGGGCCTGAGAAGGCACATCAGTGTTCTCCCTAAGAAGCCGTGCGTAGAATGCCGTGTGTATTGAGGAACCGTGTGTAGAATGCATTGAGGAGCCGTGCGTAGAATGCATTGAGGAACCGTGTGTAGAATGCATTGAGGAACCGTGTGTAGAATGCATTGAGGAGCCGTGCATAGAATGCATTGAGGAGCCGTGTGTAGAATGCATTGAGGAGCCGTGCGTAGAATGCATTGAGGAACCGTGTGTAGAATGCATTGAGGAACCGTGTGTAGAATGCATTGAGCTGGCCCGAAACTGATGCCTCGCAGTTGCATGGGCAGCCACTTGGTTTCACCTTGTAGGAAGTAATGGCGTACATGCCCTGCCAGAGCTGCCGAAAGTCTAACTCACCCTCCAGTTTAGAGTGAAGTCCCTTTTTTGCCTTATGGCCTTATCAAGGCCATACCTGGACTTCTTAAATAAATCTGAGTTGCCTGACCTGAATGTCCAAGATCTGTTGCTCAGAAGACCTCTAGATTGATCATGGGGTTCTGGTTGGGGAACACATGGATAGCTTTCGTGGGCGCACACCCCTCCATGCAATTCCTTATGAATCCGGTAACAACCACGGCCTATTTGTTCAGATTTATTGCCGAGTCCTTCACCATTGCCCAGTCTACCAACTCCAAGCAACCCTGGACATTTTTGATGGCATAGATGGTAGGAGAGGGATTGGTAGAACAAAGGAAAATACATCAGATGATTTAATATATCATTAAAGTAGCAGTTTAAGATCATGTAAAGTTCCTTTGCTTGGGTAATGTGTTACCAATGATGAGGCTTTGGGACATTACAGGAAAAGAAAAACAATAGACAAACAAATTGCAGGTAAAGGTGGCAGAATTAAAGGACGTTTGTTTAGGAAGGAGATGAGGAGAAATGTCTTAAGTCAGAGGGTGATGAATCTGTGGAATTCTTTGCGAACAGAAGGCTGTGGGGGCAGACAGTGGATATTGTTAAGGCAGAGATAGATAGATTCATGATTAGTACAGGTGTCAGAGGTTATGGGGAGAAGGCAGGAGGTTAGGAGGGAGAGATTGATCAGCCATGATTGAATGGCGGAGTAGACTTGATAGGCCAAATGGCCTAATACTTCTCCTAGCACATGACCTTATGGCCTTATTTAACAGGAAGCTCAAGTTCACTCCTGCAGATTGTGCTTGGCTTCTCCCAAGTATAGAAAGCTATATTATGACCAGCAAATGCAGAACACCAGAGTGGAAGAAATACAAGTGAATCACTGCTTCGCCATTGTATGGGCCTCTGGCGTTAGCAATAGTTGGGGAATTCGATATTGGGTTCAGAGGCAGCAGCAGGTCCAAGTGGAATATGAGGTGTTGTTCCTCAAGCTCGTGTGAATCCGCATGGTAACAGCGCAGGAGCCACAGACAGATATAGGGTTAGGTTTATTATTGTCACATATACTGAGGTACAGCGAAAAGCATTATTTTGCATGCTATCCAATCAGATCAGATACTATGTATAAATACAATCAAGTCAAACTCATACAATAGGTACAGCTAAGGGGAAGATACAGAGTGCAGAATCTAGTTCTCAGCATTGTAGTGCATCAGTTCCATAGATAAGGTCCAATGTCACCAATGGGGTAAAGGTGAATTGGACAATACCATAACTCATGAAAGGACTGTTCAGAATCTTGATAACAGAGGGGAAAAAGCTGTTCCTGAGTATGCGTGCTTTCAAGCTTGTGTATCTTCTGCCTGACAAGAGTGGGGAGAAGAAGTAATGACTGGTTTGGGTCAAACTTTTGATTATATTGGCTGCGTTTCCAAGGCAGTGTGAAGTGCAAATGGAGTCACTGGTGGGGTGTCTGGTCTGTATGTTGGACAATGCCATATCCACAACTCTGCAATTTCTTGCTGTCTTGAGCAGAGCGGATCCCAAACCGAGCTATGATGCAACCCGACAGTATGCTTTCCATGGTGCATCTGCAGACGTTTGGAAGAGTCATTGGAGACATGCCAAATTTCCTCAGTCTCCGAAGGAAGTAGTGGCTTTGGTGTGCTTCCTTGGCTATCAGTTCAATTTGTTTGCTCCATGATCTAACGTTGGTAATATTAATGCCATGGAACTTGAAACTATCTACCATTTCCACTTCAGCAGCATTGTTGCTGATCGGCAGCTGTACTCCATCACGCTTCCTGAAGTTCTTTACTAGCTCTTTCATCTCACTGACATTGAGGGCCAAGTAGTACAGAAGAAATGGGTGTCATTGGTTGGTGCAAGATAGAATAGTTTAGTTTAGTTTATAGTCAAATGTACCGAGGTACCGTGAAAATATTTTGCTGCGTGTTATCCAGTCAGCAGAAAGGCAATACATGATTACAATCAAGCTGTGTAGGAAGGAACTGCAGATGCTGATTTAAACCGAAGATAGACAAAAAGGTTGGAGTAACTCTGGAGAGCATCTGTGTCGGCAGCATCTCTGGAGAGAAGGAATGGGTGACGTTTCAGGTTGAGACCCTTCATCAGACAATCAAGCCATTTACAATACATGGTGAGGGAATAATGTTTAGTGCAAGGTGAAGCCAGCAAAGTCCAATCAAGGATAGTCTGAGGGTCACCAAAGAGGTAGATAGTAGTTTAACACTGATCTCTGGTTGTGGTTGGATGATTCGGTTACCTGATATCAGCTGGGAAGAAACTGTCCCTGAATTTGGAGGTGTGCGTTTTCATGATGAAAGGACTGGTGTTGCACCTGCTTCATGTTGCATGGGAAAGCTCTGTACAAGGAGTGGTAGGCAGGGAGAGGAGAGGAAAGGAATATGTTTCTGATGGTCACATCTTGTTGAAGCAGGCAAAAATAGCAAAGGACAGAAGTGGATGCTCAATTGAATGCAGAATCTGGTGGGGTGAAAGGAAGAGACAAGGGAAACACTCTTCTTATACTGCCCAGGAGGAGAATAGGTCAGAGCAGAGTTGAGTGAAATTGGTAAACTGTGATCTAGGGCTGTGTCTATTATGGCAGAAGGGATTTAGAAGGAATTGATCACGTGGTTCTGAAGAAAACCAGGGATATGCAATATAATCTTTAGACATTAATGGAGTAGACGGTTTCTTGTAGGGTTGCATAAACTAATTCAGATCATCCACTTTGATCACAATCTCTGCTGCTAAATGTATTATTCTGCTGCTGAGATGAAGTGTGCTTTCAAAGATCCAAAGTCAAATTACTGTTAACTTAAGTAATCGATGAGACACTAATTGCTTCAGGTCAGCTCAGTAGCATGATTTTCTATTTTTTGTTTATTTGTGCCATACTTTGATCGTTCTGAATCCAAACAAAACACATTTCAGAAACTTGCTTTTTCCCCAAGCAACAATATTAAGTGGTTAATTGCCTCGCAAGAGTAAAATATATCGTTGCTTCCTTTGAATGGAATGGATCAGCAGTGAGGTTACCAAAAGATACAATGGTGAAAGATACACCTCCGAACATGGATATACAAAGAGAGAATAAACCAAATGAAGCAAACTCAAATGAAGATGTTGGGCAACAATTGAAGCCAAACTCCCAACAAAAGCCCATATAATTTTTTTTAAGGAGTTTTTTATACTTGACTTAAGTTGATTTTTAAGGAGTTTTTTATACTTGACGTTTATGGCAATCCTCGGCATGGATATTTTTTGTTGGACAATCGAAGGCACAATTTTGAAATTCTCCAACTTTAAATTAAACACTGCCTGGATTTGGTCAAGAAACTTAAAAAATATATAATTTGAACAGAATGCCAAATGCCAAAGACAAATGATAGGGGACAATCGCTGAGTAATTAGTTATGTAATATCGGTTTAACTATTTCCTTTGCATCCTTTATATTGTATTAGCCCCAGAGCAGACATGCTTGTTGTTTCACCTATGCAGTATTTTGCAGTTGCACTCTTTGAAATGAGGCTGCCTTGTAACAGACGCCGACGAGCCATTTTAATTATTCAATACACTAGATTTGTACTTGGTCAGTGTGGCACATAACAGATGTTTATAAATGAGATTAACAAATAGAATTAATAGTTTCACTGTATATTGCCCAAAATCTAAGAGCTAGGGAAAAAAAACAAGGTCAAAGAAGATCAGGCAATCTCCTGCTGTGCAGTAAAATGCAGTGGGGTGAACACTTGTTGATTAGAAAGGGTTAAATAGGCACGGAAAAATGTCTAACCAATGGTCATTTTCTTTTCATATTATTTTTAATAAATGCAGGAATTCTGGATGATATCTATTATATCTATTATCTATCTATTATATTATATTATATCTATTATATTATATTATATTATATTATATTATATTATATTATTATTAGATAAAACTCTCGTGCCATCCAACCGGCTGCCGTCCGGCTGCCTTTCTGCCTTTTGATTCGTTCCATCGTGTGATGTCACAATGCCCAATGCCCGCAGATGTCCAATCGGAATGGCTGATGCTCGCAGATGTCCAATCGGAATCGATCCATTTACATGTACGGCTGCCGGCTGCATTTCTTCCTTTGATTCCTTGCCACGCCGAATCCAGACGCACAATCGCCGAGATCTTTTCCATTTCGTTAGAGATTTCACTTTTCTTTCTAAGTATCCGCTCCTCATTACATTTCGTCATGTTTATGTACACGTTTTTAATCAAATCCTTCTCCCCCCCCCCCCCACCCCCCAATATTTCAAAAATAAACTGGCTTCTCACCCATAAAAGCAGCCATTTGGATAGACATTTCACTTTTCATTCCAACTATCCACTCCTCATTAGATTTTGTTATGTTTATGTCCACATTTTTCATTAAATCCTTCTCCCCCCCCCAACTAATTTTGTCGCCTCCTGCTGGCCAGCGACCATAACGGCTGCTGGCGTCCGCATCTCACCTCAAAGACGCCATTTAAAACCAATCGCACTGCTCATTCCTGAGCCGCTTGAGTTGGAGGACCACGTCTCCCGTGGGGGCTACGGGTAGGGAACGGCTGCGTTGGGGGCGCAGACTCCTGCCCTTGGTCTAGTTACATTTAAATGTCTGCACCAAGTAGAATGGAGCTGAGGAGGATAAAAATAGACCATGATTAATTATTTAAATATTTTTACGTTGAATGTAACAGATTCTGTTATTTTTCTTTAATTACTTTTTCTTCAGCATCAATCTACTTGAAAAGATTGGGCTCAATCCCTTGAGTCAAATCTATAAAAAGTTGAACATTTCTTGCTTCCAAATTTTCTAAAAATCTGAAAATCTGAATCAAGTATAAATATCGATTCACCACAACAATTGACAATCCTTTACCACCGGGTTTTGAGGCAGCAGTTTTGCGACTGTCTTAGACACTGCACGTGCAGAATCTATAATTTTTCTTCAAAGTTTGTCCTTGACAAAGGCTGAATTATTCCTGTGTCCGCTTTGCTATGAAGGACAATGAGATGCTGGATTTCATTACAGCATCGAGATAGTAACTGTTACATTGAGTAAAATACCGAGAATGCAAATCAAAAAGGAAACAAGGGCATGTACTACAAGAAACATAGAAACATAGAAAATAGGTGCAGGAGTAGGCCATTCGGCCCTTCGAGCCAGCACCGCCATTCAATATAGAAACACCATTCGGCCCTTCGAGCCTGCCCCGCCATTCAATATGATCATGGCTGACCATCCAACTCAGTATCCCGCACCTGCCTTCTCTCCATACCCCCTGATCCCTTTAGCCACAAGGGCCACATCTAACTCCCTCTTAAATATAGCCAATGAACTGGCCTCAACTACCCTCTGTGGCAGAGAGTTCCACAGATTCACCACTCTCTGTGTAAAAAAAATGTTTTTCTCATCTGTCCTAAAAGATTTCCCCTTAATCCTTAAACTGTGACCCTTTGTTCTGGACTTCCCCAACATCGGGAACAATCTTCCTGGATCTAGCCTGTCCAACCCCTTAAGAATTTTGTAAGTTTCTATAAGATCCCTCCTCAATCTTCTAAATTCTAGCGAGTACAAACCAAGTCTATCCAGTCTTTCTTCATATGAATGTCCTGACATCCCAGGAATCAGTCTGGTGAACCTTCTCTGTACTCCCTCTGTGGCAAGAATGTCCTTCCTCAGATTAGGAGACCACTGTACACTAACTCCTCACAGCTAACACTGCTCCCCAGCTTCGTGTCATCCGCAAACTTGGAGATGTTGCATTCAATTCCCTCATCCAAATCATTAATATATATTGTAATTGTTAATAGCTGGGGTCCCAGCACTGAGCCTTGCGGTACCCCACTAGTCACTGCCTGCCATTCTGAAAAGGACCCGTTTACTCCTACTCTTTGCTTCCTGTCTGCCAGCCAGTTCTCTATCCACATCAATACTGAACCCCCAATACCGTGTGCTTTAAGTTTGTATACTAATCTCTTATGTGGGACTTGTGCGAAATGGCATTGAAAATACACATTTCAGCCTCTTCCATTGACAGGATGAAATGGTTCAAGTGATACCTATATTTTTGTTACTTACCTAATTATCACAGTTAAGGCAGTAATGAACTAGATTAAAATGGGATGAGAATAATCTTGTGGTATGAAGATACATGATTAATGAAACAATTCATGAATTGATAAGAGCTTGTACTAGATTTATTGATTAGTTGTCCCCTTAAAGTCGTTACAGTTTTCTATATGAATAACACATTAACTAGTTTGATACATAACAAACACAATAATATCACACTCTGTGATTGAGCCAAAGGCAAATTCTGGCCTCTTTCCAGTCTGTATTCCAGGCATCACTTCAGCCCTTTTGATACCACTGCCTACAATATCTACATTTTTCAATCATCTGTCCACTATTGGAAGGCTGGTGGGTGTGCATTCATTTGCTTTCTTTCTCTTCTATCCAGAGAATCCCTTGCAATGTCTTCTTTTTGTGCCTGCGATAATAATTCCAGTGACTGCAGAAGATGGATCTTTAATCAATCGATCTTTAGTCGTCTTCGTTTCTAATCTACACAGGAACATCATCTAATAGATTTTGCAGATACTATATAGGGCGATTGCACGGCTGGCGAGATCACGGCACTTGACCCGTAATATTGCCACGCAATGCCTTCTGGAGGACAAGCGGTGTACTGGAGGCCAGCACGAGTGTGTTGATTACTATGGCTGCCAGTACAGCGGGACCCTCTTCGGTCCCAGCAGCCGTTGAATCGTCGCAATATGCTTCCAATCTTTCAACTGACGAGTGCACACGATATGTTCAAAAAGTTTCTGTGATTGGTATCGACCCTTATGTAGTGCCTGAAACAGAGAAATCGAGTGATATTTCCCAACTTCCAGAACTCAATTCCATGCACAACTTTTAACAGCACAAAAACTGACCATTATTACGGTATTTTCAAGGTAAAAATGTCGAATGAAATTTTCGATAGCAGTAGTACGTGTTACGTGTGTGACGAGTGTATGCCGGAGGCTAGCTTGTCCTCCAGTACGCTTGAGAGATCCTGTGGGAAACACACATTGACCTTTTGACCTACTGTGCAATCAACCTATACTAATGACACTCAGGTACACAAAATTGCTGGAGAAACTCAGCGGGTGCAGCAGCATCTATGGAGCGAAGGAAATAGGCGATGTTTCGGCCCGAAACATCGCCTATTTCCTTCGCTCCATAGATGCTGCTGCATCCGCTGAGTTTCTCCGGCAATTTTGTGTACCTTCGATCTTCCAGCACCTGCAGTTCCTTCTTGAACACCTAATGATACTCAGTTCTGCTTTCTTGACCAAAAGTGATTTTGGGTGCTTTCTAAAATGGCTTTTTCAAATCTGGTTCTGGAAAAGCAGACTTTCTATCATGGAGATTCTGAGGTGGTGGCAAAAAGATCTTTGTTTTCGTCATAATATTTATCTCTAACCCGTGACTCTGGCCCCTCTGATGTTATACCAGGTTCTGCAAACAATGCAAATTATTTGAAAATACAAACGGTTTTGGTTATTTCAGTTAGTGATTTAATGTTAGTTTTAGAGAAACAGTGCAGAAACAGACCCATCGGCCCACCAAGTCCGCGCCAACCAGCGATCCCCGCACACTAAATCTATCCTGCACACACTAGGGAAAATTTACAATTATACCAAGCCAATTAACATACAAACCTGTATGTCTTTGGAGTGTTGGAGGAAACCGGAGATCCCGGAGAAAACCCACGCAGGTCATGGGGAGAACGTACAAACTCAGTACAGACAGGACCCATAGTCAGGATCGAACCCAGGTCACCGGCTCATTCATAAGATAAGATAAGATACATTTATTGTCATTTGGACCCCTTGAGGTCCAAACGAAATGCCGTTTCTGCAGCCATACATACAAACACATAGACCCAAGACACAACCCATCCATCACATCGCTGTGATGGAAGGCCAAATAAAACTTATTTCTCCACTGCACTCTCCCCCCCCCCCCCCCCCCCCCCCCCCCCCAACCCCCCCCCCCCCCCCCCCCCCCCCCCCCCCCACCAACCCCCCCTCCACCCCCCCCCCCCCCAAGACCCTCCACCCCCCACCCCCCCCCCCCCCCCCCGATGTCAGAGTCAAAGTCAAAGCCCCCCGGCTGGCGATGGCGATTGTCCCACGTTAAAGCCACGCCGGAGGTCGCACACTGGATCCCCCGGCGTGGGCAGAGTGTGGCAGTTAGGGGAGTTCTTCGACCCCGCAACTCGGGCGGGGGAAGTCTGGCACAGGGAGCCAGGGCTGGTTGCTGTTTGCTGCTCTCCGGTGTACAGAGCAGTTAGCATAAAGAGAGCAGCCAGCGCTCCTCCACGTCGCTCCACCCGCTCCGGACTCAGCAGCCCCGCGACGGCGACGGTGAGTTGTAGCACCAGAGTACCCGGCTTCTTCCTGGTGTAGGCCGCTCCTCGTTTGCGGCCCCAACGCAACGGAAACCCGACGAGAAAAGGTCGGGTCTCCAGTGCAGGGAGAGATTGTTTCCCCCCCCCCCCCCCCCCACCCCCCCCCCCCCCCACACACACACCCCAACAAAAAATAACAAAAACTACATTAAAACACAGACAGAAAAATAATAAAACGCGGACAGACTGCAGAGGCCGCTGCTGGCCAGAGCCGCGCCACCCACTGTGTGTTTATTCAATTTTTATAAATTAAATATATAACCAATGTTGCCGGGTTATTGATCTGTGAAGATGATCATAACTAGGCTGGGTGGACCTTTGCTCAGTTCTCATTCCACCATGGTTTTGTGAGTCATTAGGCTGAGTAATCCAGGCCATCTTCCTCCAGCGGAACCTAATCATTTGGTGTACAATTGCATCAGAGCTATTGCCACCTCTTCCACATTCAATGGACTCAGCAAAGACAGTGATGGTCTATGGCATTGTTTCAATGGCTAATTTTACAAGGGAGTTGGGTAACTGCTTGTGGAGCAAATTGATTGAGGGATTCACAATATGACAATCATGCTTGGTTTCCAATTTGTTGGTACAGCCAGTGGACCTAGATTGTCTTTTCTAGTTCTTTATGGGACTGTAGCAAAACGATGTCATGTAGACATGCCTTTGATGTGTGACAAGAATGTTGTGGTTTAAAATTGATCACCAGAAATGATTGTGGTATATCCATATCTTGATATGTAAAATGTCAAGTGCTTGTGTTAGTATTGTAATTACACTTATAATGTAAGCACATGTGGTATTTAGTTGTCTGTCTTCAGTGCAATTAGCAAATACTTTGAAAGCTCATGTGGTTACAAAGGGCCTGTCCCACTTAGGTGATTTTTTTAGGCGACTGCCAGCGACTGTCATAGAAACATAGAAACATAGAAATTAGGTGCAGGAGTAGGCCATTCGGCCCTTCGAGCCTGCACCGCCATTCAATATGATCATGGCTGATCATCCAACTCAGTATCCTGTACCTGCCTTCTCTCCATACCCCATGATCCCTTTAGCCACAAGGGCCACATCTAACTCCCTCTTAAATATAGCCAATGAACTGGCCTCAACTACTTTCTGTGGCAGAGAATTCCACAGATTCACCACTCTCTGTGTGAAAAAAAAAATTCTCATCTTGGTCCTAAACTTATCCTTAAACTGTGACCCCTTGTCCTGGACTTCCCCAACATCGGGAACAATCTTCTTGCTGCTAGCCTGTCCAACCCCTTAAGAATTTTGTAAGTTTCTATAAGATCCCCCCTCAATCTTATAAATTCTAGCGAGTACAAGCCGAGTCTATCCAGTCTTTCTTCATATGAAAGTCCTGCCATCCCAGGAATCAGTCTGGTGAACCTTCTCTGTACTCTCTCTATGGCAAGAATATATTTCCTCAGATTAGGAGACCAAAACTGTATGCAATACTCCAGGTGTGGTCTCACCAAGGCCCTGTCCA
This sequence comes from Leucoraja erinaceus, assembly GCF_028641065.1. Taxonomy (NCBI): domain Eukaryota; kingdom Metazoa; phylum Chordata; class Chondrichthyes; order Rajiformes; family Rajidae; genus Leucoraja; species Leucoraja erinaceus. The sequence goes on from NC_073423.1 coordinate 752,879, forward strand.
ACGGCAGTAGAACCTCCCTGCTCCTATAATCAAATCCTTTTGCTATGAATGCTAACATACCATAGTCGTGGCAGGTCACCGAAAAACCAGTGACTGGACCCCCCAACGAAAATATCTACGACAATGTCCACAACACCCTACCTCCTGGTTGACGTCAAGATACGGCAAGCTACCGACAACCGGAGACTCATTCGGACGTTCACCTACAACAACCGAAGTCAACTTACGCCCAAACGCGACAAGCTCCGACAAGCTACGACCCAGTTGGTGACAACTGAAGACAACAGTCACTGGTACCTGTCACCAGTTGACATAGGTAGTCACCAGTGGAATTCACCGGCGACAACCCACGTCACCTGGCAACAACCTACGACAGCACCTACGTCAGGAGAAGTCAAGCTACGCTCATTGCCATCAACCCACTGTCACCAACATTTTTTGAACATGTTGAATATCAAGAGGCGGCCAGAAAGATGCTACAACTCTTTGGGCGACTGCGGAGACTATTCACGACCGTACAGGCAACACCGCGGCGAACATGTGGTGACAGCCTAGTCGTCTAAAAAATAACCCAAGTGGGACAAGCCCTTTAGCGTTTATTTACGTTTTAGGCAGACCTTACAGATGGGCTCAGTTGCTGTTTCCTCCTCGCATCCTCGCCTCCTGTCCTCACCCACACGCCCTTCATCCTTCACACTCAACACTCTCTGTCTCCCTGAATCTGAATGTGAATGTTATTCCCTTCCACCCTGACCTGCACCTTTATTATGTAGGATGGGATTGCAGATGCAGGTTTCAACCGAAGAAAGACACACACAAAAAGCTGGCGATACTCAGCGGGTGAGACATTTGGTCTCAACCCAAAACGTCACCTATTCCTTTTCTCCAGAGATGCTATCTGACCGGCTGAGTTACTCCAGCTTTTGGTGTCTATCTTTGTCTTTATTGTGCAGCTTTACAGGCACATTAAAGATGTTCCAGTCCTGGTGCATATGACATAGAAACATAGAAACATAGAAATTAGGTGCAGGAGTAGGCCATTCGGCCCTTCGAGCCTGCACCGCCATTCAATATGATCATGGCTGATCATCCAACTCAGTATCCCGTACCTGCCTTCTCTCCATACCCCCTGATCCCCTTAGCCACAAGGGCCACATCTAACTCTCTCTTAAATATAGCCAATGAACTGGCCTCAACTACCCTCTGTGGCAGAGAGTTCCAGAGATTCACCACTCTCTGTGTGCAAAAAGTTCTCATCTCGGTTTTAAAGAATCCTTAAGCTGTGACCCCTTGTCCTGGACTTCTCCCACATCGGGAACAATCTTCCTGCATCTAGCCTGTCCAACCCCTTAAGAATTTTGTAAGTTTCTATAAGATCCCCTCTCAATCTCCTAAATTCAAACCAAGTCTATCCAGTCTTTCTTCATAAGACAGTCCTGACATCCCAGGAATCAGTCTGGTGAACCTTCTCTGCACTCCCTCTATGGCAATAATGTCCTTCCTCAGATTTGGAGACCAAAACTGTACGCAATACTCCAGGTGTGGTCTCACCAAGACCCTGTACAACTGCAGTAGAACCTCCCTGCTCCTATACTCAGGCAATGAAAGCTAACATACCATTTGCTTTCTTCACTGCCTGCTGCACCTGCATGCCTACCTTCAATGACTGGTGTACCATGACACCCAGGTCTCGCTGCATCTCCCCCTTTCCCAATCGGCCACCATTTAGATAATAGTCTGCTTTCCCGTTTTTGCCACCAAAATGGATAACCTTACATTTATCCACAATTAAACACTCTTGAATTTTGACCACCTCATGCCAAGCATCCCCTTACTCACTCCATTTGCAACCCCAGCATTCCAGACCACCCCTTCCTTACCCCACTTGGCTGTGCTACAACTCTGATCCTCAATCTCAGCCATGCCTACCTCTACCCACCCCCAAATGGGCTGTGTCATAGTCAACTAGCCTCAACTACCTCCTCTGGCAGCTTGTTCCATACACCCACCACCCTTTGTGTGACAAAGTCACCCTCAGATTCCAATTAAATCATTTTCCCTTCACCTTAAACCTATGTCCTGTGGTTCTCGATTTACCTACTCTGGGCAAGAGACTCTGCATCTACCCAATCTATTCCTCTCGTGATAGTATGTACCTCTATAAGATCATCCCCTCATCCTCCTGCGCTCCAGGGAATAGAATCCCAGCCTACTCAACCTCTCCCCAGAGCTCAGACCCTCTAGTCCTGGCAACATCCTCGTAAGTTTTCTCTATACCCTTTCCAGCTTGACAATATCTATCCTATAACATAGTGCCCAGAACTGAACACAATATTTTAAATGCGGCCTCACCAACGTCTTATACAACTGCAACATGACCTCGCAACTTCATTACTCTGCTCACCACCCCCAATCAAACTCTTAGCTGCACCCTATGGTCTAGTGCAGCTGCACTCCAGCTCCCCGTTCCTGAGCTGCATTCCACCCTTCCCTGCACTGCATGCACTCCAGCCTCTGCTCACTCCTGCACGCTGATGCCCATTTCCTTTCATTCCCACCCATGCTCCAGTGCCCCGCTCCTGCCGCACCATGACTCCCATTCCAGTCCATGCTTCAACAACCCAATCCTGGATAGGCAGTAACCCTGCTTCGACTGCACACCTACCTGCCATCGCCATCCATGCTCCTCCAATGTCATTTGGCCTCCAGATGTCGTGTCAGTCTGAAGAAGGATCACGACCCGAAACGTCACCCATTCCTTCTCTCCAGAGATGCAGCCTGTCCCGCAGAGTTACTCCAGCTTTTGTATCTACCATGTCAAAAAGTGTTGGATAGGAACAGCGTGTCTGCAGTTCAGTCTCTGCAACTACTGTGCTGTAATGTTGACACTTTATTCTGCACTCTGTATCTTTCCCTTCATTCGACTTATTGTACTTAAGTTTGGCTTGATTGTATTTATATATTGTATCATCTGATTTGAAATGGAAGTTGGCTTTGAGCAAATCATATTTGAGACGAGCTCCACATTGAAAATACATCAACATAGAACATTGCCACCCAAATTAAAGGCAAGTTATTCCATGGAGAAGGATGCTGCACACTTAAAAATCTGGTAGCCTAACAAACAGTCAAAGATGTTGCATTGATTGACATAGTTAAAAAAATTGGAGGATTACTTTACATAGAAACATAGAAAATAGGTGCAGGAGGAGGCCATTCGGCCCTTCGAGCCAGCACCGTCATTCATTGTGATCATGGCTGATCGTCCCCTATCAATAACCCGTGCCTGCCTTCTCCCCATATCCCTTGGCTCCAGTAGCTCCTAGAGCTCTATCTAACTCTTCTTTACTTCAGAGCCAATCAAAAATGAAAGGTTGATTTGGCAGAAGCACTCAAAGAAACAATAGATAAATACATGTCACATAAGATAGAACACAGAACAGTACAACACAGGAATGGGCCATTCAGCACACAATGTTTTTGCCGAACATTATGCCTGATCTCATCTACCTGTTCATGATCCAAATACCTCTATTCCTGCACTCCCATGCGCCTGTTTAAAAGCCTCTAAATTGCTACTATCTTATCTGTACTGCAGAGTCACACATGGAATCGCTACTGCCGAATGATGCAGAAACCTTTAACGTTGGTTACATGACACAGGCGTGCACCAGGCCTGATACTTAACCAACAACCTGCCACATTACTGAAGATAGTACCATATTTAGTGTACTCAACGCCGGCACATTACATGGCCAACAATTTTGTTTATTTACAATTAAAGTACCAGTTCTAAAGAAATTGACTTCCTCCAGGAACGCATGGTTTCCATTTGGTCTCAACAGTTCTGGATCATTGGAGATCTTAAAATTGAACGTGGAACTTAAAAGGAGCAATAACAATGTCCTTGCAAAGGCTTCAACCTTTCATTGACTTTGCCATTATTTTATGTTCCTCCTTATCTGGCCGACACTCATTCTAAGCTGTAAAGTGGTTCTTTGGATTATCCATATTGTATTAGCGCTGCGATTCTGTCTCTAGACACTTTACGCAATCAGAAACTTGATGTGTCTTTCTTGACCTTTCTCTTTAATACGTCTGATGGAACTTGGAGCAGTTTTCTCAGTTGTCCCATTGAATTTTAATTACTTTGGTGATAAAGCAATAGGCTTGAATTTGCAGACCTTATTACATTTCAGGAGCTCCATACTTTGGGTTTTATGTGCATTAATGGCTTTGCTTACTGTGTGAAAATTACATATGGATTTACATTGTGGCCGTATTAAGTTAAAAACCTGATTAATTCTGCATGAAAATTGGGTTCGTGTCCATTATGTACCAATGTAATCTATTTCATCCAGAGAGCAAATGAGCTGCCACTTGACTTTCTCTGAAAAATATCCTGCGCTTTGATGTTATTTTTAAACAAGAATGATTCTGCAAATTTGTGGAAATGGTTTTAACCCAATACTTCAACATTCTGTACATAATTTAGAAGTGAAACCAAGGTAATTTCTGAGGCAACCATGAGGTGATTTTTTAAATCAGACAAGGCTCAAAAGTGATAAATCCAATCAAAGTGTGCATTCCTCTCTCCATCCCATCCCCCTCTCTCCCCCTCCCCCCCCCCCCCCCCCCCCCCCCCCCCCTCCCTCCCCCTCCCACCTCCATTTCCCCCTCTCTCCCCCATCTCCCCCTACACCCCCCTCTCCCCCCTCTCTCCCCCCCTTGTGAGTGTGGGGGGGGGTTAGTAGTATGTGTGGGACGCCACAGGCCGCTCCACCCTCCCCCACAACCATGCGTTGAGGGGACAGGACCCAACGGGTCCCACTTGGTCTAGTATTATTTAAATCCTGGGAAACTCTTTCTAATATTCATTATTTTACAAAATGTCTTTGCATATTTTAACATGATTTTGTTGCAGAACTTGAGAGATTTCATACTGCAGGGCCTTGAGCACATAACCTAGACAGACATGTCACTGAAGTATTTAGGGTGTGATGTGCTGGTGGAGGTGTCAACATTCAGATGAAATATTGAATTGAGGCCAAGTAGAATGTCTGCCTGGCTTTATATCCCAGTATCTGTTCCTACTAACATCGCTACAAAAGCAAAAATCATTGTGCATGAAGAAAACCACACTGACACTCTATACGCATGGAGGAACAACTTTATCTTATCGATGTTGATGCACACAACCAAGTCAAGCAAGCTCAAGGATTTGCATGGCCAGAGGTCATAGCCTCAGAATTAAAGGACGTTCCTTTAGGAAGGAGGTGAGAAGGAATTTCTGTAGTTAGAGAGTGGTGAATCTGTGGAATTCTTTGCCACAGTCAGCTGTGAAGGCCAAGTCAATGAATGTTTTTAATGCAGAGATATATACTTGATTAGTACGGGTATCAGGGGTTATGGGGAGAAGGCAGGGGAATAGGGTTAGGAGGGAGAGATAGATCTGTCATGATTGAATGGCAGAGTAGACTTGATGGGTTGAAAGGCCTAATTCTGCTCCTACCACCTTGTGACCTAATTGCAACCATCCTTTAGGGCGTGGTGTTATTAATTGTAGACATATTGTTTTACACATGTCTCATGTGAACTTAGTCATGCGTCTGAACCAACAGGAAATCCACTCTGTTTCATGCGGCTATGAAATTAATGCGTCATCCAATGCGTTTTCTCCTGCAGGCAATCATAATATGTTAATTGTGTAAAATACCAAGAGCTATAGTAACTCAGAGGGTCGGGCAGCATCTGTGGAAGGAATGGATTTGCAATGTTTACGGGCGGAACCCTATTGGAAGTGTCCCAACTCAAAACACCACCTGTTCACACCCTGCACAGATGCTCCCCGACCCGCTGAGGTTCTCCAATACATTGTGTTGTACTCAAAGTTCCCAGAATCTGCAGTTCCTTGTGTTTTCATGATTTGTGCATTCCTGGACACCAGCTCAATTTCATCGTAATGTAAACCTAAGGGAGGTTAGGGGTTCTTTCTTCTTCCTGCCCTAGCCACCCTCACATCAGTCTGAAGAAGAGTCTCGACCTGAAACATTGCCTTTTTCCTTCGCTCCATAGATGCAGCCTCACTCGCTGGGTTTCTCCAGTATTTTTGTCTACCTTAGGGGCTAACAGGTATTATTCCCTCCTAACATGGGTCAACACAAATATGCACAGCAGGCATACAATTAAAAAGTAAAATGATGTTAAGGAGAAACTTTCAGGTGTCCCGAAGCAAAATGTTTGGCGCTCGGACCACATGGATGGTGCTCAGTGTAGGGAGGAACTTCAGGTGCTGGTTTAAACTGAAGATAGACACAAAATGCTGGAGTAACTCAGCGGTACAGGCAGCATCTCTGGAGAGAAAGAATGGGTGATGTTTCGGGTCGAGACAAGGGAAACGAGATATAGACAGTGATGTGGAGAGACAAAGAACAATGAATGAAAGATATGCAAAAAAGTAACGGTAAAGGAAATAGGCCATTGTTAACTTTTTGTCGGGTGAAAATGAGAAGCTAGTGCAACTTGGGTGGGGAGGGATAGAGAGAGAGAGAGAGAAGGAATGCTGGGGCTATCTGGAGTGAGAGAAATCAATATTCATACCACTGGGCCTCAAGCTGCTCAAGCGAAATATGAGATGCTGTTCCTCCAAGTTGCGTTTCGCCTCACTCTGACAATGGAGGAGTCCGAGGCCAGGAAGGTCTGTGTAGGAATGGGAAGGAAAATTAAAGTGTCCAGCAACCGGGAGATCAGATTGGTCTCGCCGATGTATAAGAGTCCACATCATGAACAGCGGATATAGCAGATGAGGTTGGAGGAGGTGCAAGTGAACCTCTGCCTAACCTGAAAGGACTGTCGGGGTCCCTGGACAGAGTCGAGGAAGGAGGTGTAGAGACAAGTGTTGCATCTTCTGTGGTTGCTGGGGAAGGTACCTGTGGAAGGGGTGGTTTGGGTGGGAAGGGATGAGTTAACCAGGGAGTTGCGGAGGGAACAGTCTCTGCGGAAGGAGGTAAGTTTTTATTTTGCTGAGATATGAACTTACAAATATTTGGATTAGCAGCAGGAGTAGGGCACTTGGTGCCTCTAGCAAACTCTGCCATTTAACAAGATCATGGCTGATCTCTCTTGACCTCGGCTCTACATTCCTGTCTGCCTCTGGTCATGTTGTATTCCCTTGCTTATCAAGAATATATTTACCTCTACTTTCAAGATATTCAAACACTGCTGCCGCTATGTTTTGTGGAAGAAAATTCCAAACATTCATGATCATCTGAGTGAAATAATTCACCTTTTCTCTCTCTTGAATTTAAATAACGACCTCTAATTCTAAATTCTCCCTTAAGGAGAAACATTTTCTCCGCATGCACTTTGCCAACACTCCTTATCCCTCTCGATTTGCATGCTGACAGGACAAAACAAAAACAGCAATTTGCATCCAATTTAAAATACTGCATTATTTGATCATATGGAGTCATGACTACTTCAAAACTAAATGCAGATTAGATGGCAGGTTATTGTAGCCTTTCAGTAATTAATAACAGAAAATGCTGGCAACACTGAGCAGATGGAGCTCTCTGGCCTCTGTTTTGCTTTCAAACGATACTCTCTGACCCCCTGACTGTTTCATTATTCTCTGATTTCAGATTTCCAGCACATGCATGTTTCTTAAGCTTTCACTGCCTGTCTCTGGTTCTTATCCCTACTGGTACTCAAACAAAGCCGACTCTCAGTCTGAAGAAAGGTCTCGACCTGAAACATCACCTATTCCTTCTCTCCAGAGATGCTGTCAGACCCGCTGAGTTACTCCAGCTTTTTGTGTCTATCTTTGGTTTAAACCAGCATCTGGAATTCCTTCCTATCCATTTTGTCTGTTCCATTGTAAAATCTCCTCAAGGTGGGTCTACTTTAAAGAGGTGCACCTTCTCTCTCCAACGTGTGTTCTGTAACATCCTCTCTCACTGGCTGTGATTCCTCCTTTTCTCCAACTATGTTTTTGCATATCTTTCCTACATCACCGTCTATATCTCTCATTTCCCTTTCCCCTGACTCTCAGTCTGCAGAAAGGTCTCGACCCGAAACGTCACATATTCCTTTTCTCCGGAGATACTAGCGTCGACCCCGTTTCATCCACAGAGGCTCTCGGCGCAGGCTTGTTTGCTTCAACCACGGACATTCCATTCCATTCATCTGCTCACTACTACGCTCTGCCCCCCCGTCACCCGCGTCACCCCCCATCCCAGCTGACCGCACGCACTGTCAACCGGGACAACCTCAGATCTCTCCAGCCTGCCCCCATCCCTCCACCCTCTCACAATGCCAACTTTGCCCTCCTCAACACCAGGTCGCTCAACAACAAAGCCCTTGCCCTCCATGAACTAATCCTTGACAACACTCTGGACTTCCTTCTGCTCACTGAGACCTGGCAACAACCCAATGTCTTCTTCTCCCTCAATCAAGCATCCCCACCTGGATTTAATTACATTTCCAAACCCCGCCCCTCCCGCCATGGAGGTGGCCTCGCTGTTATTTTCAACCAGAATTTTCATATCACTGAACTCACCCTCCCCCCAGTAGCATCATTTGAATTCCTCGCCTTCAAAGCCCTTTCCTCCATGACAGTCATCCTCATTTACCGGCCACCTAAACCAAACCCCTCCTTCTTATCTGACTTCACTGAACTCCTCACACTTGCCTCATCTCTCTCCCCACGTCTGCTGCTACTTGGTGATTTAAATATTCACATGGACTCCCCCACCTGCAAGCTCGCATCCGAATTCGCCTTTTTACTGGACAACTTTTCTCTCACTCAGCACGTCACCTTTCCCACCCATGACAAAGGTCACATCCTTGACCTGGTCTGCTCCACAAATCAACCGGTACTCGACCTCCATCCATGCCTCTTCCCCCTCTCTGGCCATAAGCTTATACGGTTCACCATCCCTTCTCTGACACCTCGCCCCTTGCTTCCTCCGAGAAATCATTTTCCATAATCTAAAATCCATTGATCCCCACCATCTCTCTGACCTGCTCTCCACCACACTCCCCCTGGACTCAACCCACATCTCACCTGATGATCTCACAAACCATCTCAACTCAACTCCACCTTGTCTACCTCCCTTAACACTCTGGACCCCCTCAAAACAAGAACCGTAACTTTCAACACATCTTCACCCTGGTACACACCTGCACTTCGTAAACTGAAACAGACTGGTCGCCAACTCGAACGACTTACAAATAAATCATCTCTCACAGTCCACCTTGAAGCTTACAAACTCCACCTCACTGACTACAAAGATGCTCTCATTGCTGCAAAATCTGCCTACCTCTCCTCCATATTCACCGATCCCTGCCTAAACCACAGAACCCTCTTCTCCACAGTGGGCAACCTCCTCAAGCCTCGAGCCAACACTCTCCCTACCTCTACTCCGGATCTCTGCAACTCATTCCTCCACTTTTTCGCTGATAAAATCAGCACCATCTATCAATCTTTATCCCCTGTACCCGACTCCCCAGCATCTACTCCACCACCTACCAAGGCCCCTCCTTTCAACATCTCCACTGACCTCCTTACCCCTCCTCCACACTGCTTCCTCTCCCAGTTTGACCTGGTCACCCCTATTGAAATCTCCAAACTCATCAGCTCTTCCAAACCCACTACCTGCTCCCTCGACCCTCTCCCCACTCCCCTGCTGAAGTCCTGCCTCCCCGTTCTCTGCCCCTACCTCACTAATCTCTTCAACTCCTCATTGTCCCAAGGAATTGTCCCCTCCGCTTTCAAAACTGCTGCTGTCACACCAATCTTAAAGAAACCTGGTCTTGATCCCTCCTCTCTCATTAACTACCGCCCAATCTCAAACCTCCCCTTTCTTTCAAAAACCCTGGAGCGTATCGTTGCGTCGCAACTTCATTCCCACCTCCTTGCGTATAACCTACTTGAACCCCTCCAATCTGGGTTTCGCCCCCTCCATAGCACAGAAACTGCTCTCCTCAAAGTCCTCAACGACCTCCTCACCTCTGCTGACACTGGTTCCCTCAACATCCTCATCGTCCTCGACCTGAGCGCAGCCTTCGATACAGTGAACCATAACATCCTGCTCACCAGACTCGAAGACCTCGGCATTGAAGGCTCTGCACTCAGCTGGCTCCGTTCCTACCTTTCCAACAGATCCCACTTCACCTCTCTCCACAACCACACCTCTGCTACAGCTACAGTCACACAAGGCGTTCCCCAAGGCTCCGTACTCGGCCCCCTCCTCTTCATCATCTACATCCTCCCCCTTGGTCAGATACTCCACCACTTCAATCTGGACTTCCACTGTTACGCTGATGACACCCCGCTCTACCTTGGCACCAAATCACCCCCCAACCCCCCCCCCCCCCACCTCTCTCCCATATCAACTCCTGTTTGTCAGCTATAAAAACCTGGATGCAACATCATTTCCTCAAACTCAACAGCGGTAAGACAGAATTCCTCCTCATAGGCTCCAAAGCCACACTCAGCAAAATCAATAACCCCACTCTCACCATCGACGGCACCCACTGTCTCCCCATCTCCCCAGGCCTGCAACCTTGGCGTGATCTTTGATTCCACCCTCTCCCTTGAGCCTCACATCCGCCATGTCATTAAAACCTCCTTCTTTCATCTCCGCAACATCGCCAAACTCAGACCCTCTCTCACACTGCCCGCTGCTGAAAGACTCATCCATGCCTTCATCTCCTCCCGACTGGACTATTGCAACTCACTTCTCCTTGGCATCAGCTCCACTTACATCAACCGACTCCAACTGGTCCAGAACGCAGCCGCCCGACTCATCACCCACACCAAATCCTGGCATCACATCACTCCAGTCCTCAAACAACTTCACTGGCTTCCCATCTCCCACCGGATCACCTACAAAATCCTGATCCTCACCTACAAAGCCCTCCACCATCTGCCCCCCCCCCCCCCCCCCCCCCCCCATATCTCACTGACCTCCTCTCCCCCTACCAACCCTCACGGTCCCTCAGATCCACATCAGCCGGTCACCTCTCCATCCACAAGTCCAACCTCCGCAGTTTTGGGGACAGAGCCTTCTCCAGGGCAGCTCCCAGGCTCTGGAACTCCCTCCCCCAACTGATCCGCAATTCCGTGTCCCTCACCATCTTCCAATCCCGCCTCAAGACCCATCTCTTCACCTCTGCCTATCCTTAGCCCCACGTCCCCCTCCCTTTTCATCTGTGCATTAATTGCCTCATATTGTGTTTTGAATTGAATTCTGTATTTACTTTGTGTACTAGTCATGTCTCTACTATTTATTTCATTCCCCTTACATGTTTTTCCTCTACCTGCTAAATGTTTGTAAGGTGTCCTTGAGACTCTTGAAAGGCGCCCATAAATAAAATGTATTATTATTATTATTATTATTATTATTATTATTATTATTATTATTATTATCTGACCCACTGAGTTACTCCAGCTTTTTTATATCCATCTTTCATTTAATCCAGCAACTGCAGTTCCTCTTTGTACACAAAGCTCAACATAAATTGAATGATGAGCACCTTATCTTTCAACACGGCTCACTGTGTTCTTATGAGAAGCAGAATTCAATGGGTTCAGATGACCAACCATTCCAGCGATGGAATCTCACATCCTTGCATTCAGCTTTTTTCTCTATCTCTATTTAAGTTATGCCAGTTTCCAGCTGTTGCCTATTTACATCTTCCCCATACTCACGTACGGTTAATTGTTGGCTTTTACCACCCTTTTGCAGGCAGCACCACCATCAATTGTCACACAATCTCTCCAACATGTTATAGACTTTCCTTTTGGAATTTCCACCTCACTTCATCTTACTCCATATAACCATATAACCATATAACAATTACAGCACGGAAACAGGCCATCTCGGCCCTACAAGTGCGTGCCGAACAATTTTTTTTTCCCCTTAGTCCCACCTGCCTGCACTCATACCATAACCCTCCATTCCCTTCTCATCCATATGCCTATCCAATTTATTTTTAAATGATACCAATGAACCTGCCTCCACGACTTCCACTGGAAGCTCATTCCACACCGCTACCACTCTCTGAGTAAAGAAGTTCCCCCTCATATTACCCCTAAACTTCTGTCCCTTAATTCTGAAGTCATGTCCTCTTGTTTGAATCTTCCCTATTCTCAAAGGGAAAAGCTTGTCCACATCAACTCTGTCTATCCCTCTCATCATTTTAAAGACCTCTATCAAGTCCCCCCATAACCTTCTGCCCTCCCGAGAATAAAGACCTAACTTATTCAACCTATCTCTGTAACTTAGTTGTTGAAACCCAGGCCACCTTCTAGTAAGTCTCCTCTGTACTCTCTCTCTATTTTGTTGACCTCCTTCCTATAATTGGGCGACCAAAATGTGTACACCATACTCCAATTTGGTCTCACCAATGCATTGTACAATTGGTGTGCCAAGGGCCAGTTTCTATACTCAATGCTCTGATTTATAAAGGCTAGCATACCAAAAGCTTTCTTTACGACCCTATCTATATGAGATTCCACCTTCAAGGAACTATGCACGGTTATTCTCAGATCCCTCTGTTCAACTGTATTCTTCAATTCCCTACCATTTACCATGTTCGTCCTATTTTGATTTGTCCTGCCAAGGTGTAGCACCAAATGGCCTAAATCAGTAGACTCTGTACTCTGGGACTCTGTACTCTGTACCTCCCCCCATTTACCCTGCAGTTTTGGTCTCCCCCCTCCCCCCCCCCCCCACACACACAAACCCCCTCCCAGGGAGTCCCCCCCTCCCCTACCACTGTTTTCACCCTTCCTGGAAAACTTTAGGCTTGTCTTAATTCCACCTTTACTTGTTCTGATGGAAAGTCATCAAATCAAAACATTAAATCTGCTTCTCCACTCATAGATGCTTCCTGAACATTTTTGCGATTATCGTTTTTTATTTCAGAGTTTCCTTCAGCATCTGAAGTATTTTGGGAGGCAGAATTTTGATCATTTAACTATTTGATCAAAAAAAAACATGTTTATGGTGAATAGAATGTTTCACACCTCTTGTTACAATTTTTCAAATGCTCCTAATATAGGTTGATATCAAGATTCCCTGCAAAGATTATTCACCTTCTACGCAAACTCGACATTTTTCCCACTTTCCCCATATTTTATTCTCGGCCATAGGAACAATTGAACAATTAAATGTTCTCCCTGGCTGTGGGTTTCCTCCGGGTGCTCTGGTTTCCTCCCACATCCCAAATTCTCCCTAATGTGTAGCGAGTGGATGTGGAAGTGGAATAACATAGAACCAGTGTGAATGGGTGATCGATGGTCGGTGTGGACTTGGTGTGCCAAAGGGCCTGTTTCCATGCTCTATCTCTAAACTATATTAACTGTGCTTCACTGACATTCATGCCAAATATGCATTCACAGTGTAAAGGGCCTGTCCCATTTGGGCGTCATTTGCGCGGCACGCAGATGGCGTGCAAAGATTTTGTACATCCCAAAATCCTGAGGCGACGTGCGCGACCCCGTGTCACTGCCTATGTCACCACGCACCATGCGCGTGTACTGCGCACCATGCGCACATCACACGTAAATGATGACGAGCAAATGACGCCCAAGTGGGACAGGTCCTTAACTTACCCGTGTTTATTCCCCAAAACATGACTGGCGGATGTTTGCTTACAACCAGCTGCCACATTACCACTGGCTCAAAACTAAGCAAACCACATATTCAATCCCGAGCCTTGTTTAGCACGTCCATTTAACAAAATCATGTTAACACAAGTGGTTTCATCACAGAAACACTCCACGAATTGACTGAACTAATGAAGAAAATTCAATGACATGTTCTGATTTTTCAAATTAAGATGTGGTACCTAGGTTAAAATTCTTCATGTCAAGCAATAAATTGGATAAACACGTATCTTTTTTACTCTGAATGTAATGGATGTCTGGGCTTGACATTTAAGGCTGGGAGATATTCACTTTCCTCACACTTTACATTATTTTGATCACTCCTTTAGTTGGCAATGTCTTGCTTGGGTGAGGCATGGTGGAACAAAACCTTGAAGATGCCAATATATCTTCCATTCAGCTTATGTATGCAAATACAAGTGAATTTAAAAAGATATCTATTTTGTCACCTTATTAAAAGGACATTATCTGATTCACCTCTAACTCATTGTGGTCAATGGACTTTGGTGCTGGAACTGTTGCACTACAATGCTTAGAACTATGCTCTGCCCTCTGTATTTTTGTCTTTGCTCTACCTGCTGTACGTGAGTTTGGCTTGGTTGTATTCACATGTCGTATTATCTGATTTGATTGGACATCATGCAGAGCAAAGCTCTTCAGTGTACCTCAGTACTCATGACTAAAATGAAACTAACCCTAAATCTACATCAAAATATGCAAATTGCTTCCTTATACACGTAACTACCCATTCTAACTTCCTCCGTATTTGTCAAAATAAAATTGTTTTCATCTTAGTTGCTGCACTTTCGAACTTGTAGCCAATGGTCCTCCCACGAGCTAAGATGTAGTCTCAATCTCCCAGCCTACCTCATTGTAGACCTTGCACTTTTTATTTACATTTCCCTGTAAGAGTGCTGCTCCAGTGTTGCAATACTACATTCCGCACACTGGTATTTGTTGTGTTTGCACTACCTGTTGCATTTGTGTACTGCTTGATTGTATCGTGTGTAGTATGATACGCCTGGATAATACACAACATTTGTCACTGTGTCTCTGGGCAGGTGACAATAATAATAAATCGAAACCAAACCAATACCAATTCATCAGGCCCCCAGTCCCATATAGAGTAATTAGGACCCAATTCCCACGTCCCCTTAAACTCACTGGAGCCATTCCCACCCTCCACTACCCACGTTCCATTTAAACTCACCTGATTCACTGGAAATGTTATACTGCAAAGTAACATCTAAAAACGTGTTTAAAGTGTTTTGGTGTCTTCATGGGGGATAACATCTAATAGTTGAGGAAAAACCTGCTTGTCCAGTACTGGCAAAGTCTGAAGAAGAGTCTCGACCCAAAATGTCACCCATTCCTTCTCTTCAGAGATGCTGCCTGTTCCATATAACCATATAACCATATAACAATTACAGCACGGAAACAGGCCATCTCGGCCCTACAAGTCCGTGCCGAACAACTTTTTTTCCCTTAGTCCCACCTGCCTGCACTCATACCATAACCCTCCATTCCCTTCTCATCCATATGCCTATCCAATTTATTTTTAAATGATACCAACGAACCTGCCTCCACCACTTCCACTGGAAGCTCATTCCACACCGCTACCACTCTCTGAGTAAAGAAGTTCCCCCTCATATTACCCCTAAACTTCTGTCCCTTAATTCTGAAGTCATGTCCTCTTGTTTGAATCTTCCCTATTCTCAAAGGGAAAAGCTTGTCCACATCAACTCTGTCTATCCCTCTCATCATTTTAAAGACCTCTATCAAGTCCCCCCTTAACCTTCTGCGCTCCAGAGAATAAAGACCTAACTTATTCAACCTTTCTCTGTAACTTAGTTCCGCTGAGATACTCCAGCTTTTTGCATGTTCAGCTTAAACCAGCATCTGCAGTTCCTTCCTACATACTGTCCCAGGCGTACTAGATTATCAGAGTTGTACTCTGCTCTCAGGTTAGTCTAATGTGCAGAGTTAATGGCCTGGAAATGTTCAAACATTTTGATGCTTCGATGAAAGGGTCCAATATTCTATTGTGCACCAAAACGTTATATCTGGGCTTTGCATGTGTATTCTCGCATTAACCAACGAACATTGGCTTTGCCTATTCAACCTTATGCAGTGACTGAGAAGAGTGGTTAAATGAACATTAAAGAGAAACTGTCTTGAGATGGTCTGGAAATGATGATCACTGGGGACATAAATGTGAGAGTTGATCACAAAAACATTCTCGCTATTGAAGGAGAGCAGCGTAGGTTCACAAGTTTAATTCCCGGGATGGCGGGACTGTCATATGCTGAGAGAATGGAGTGGCTGGGCTTGTATACACTGGAATTTAGAAGGAATTCTAATTGAATTGAAACATATAAGATTATTAAGGGTTTGGACACATTAGAGGCAGGAAACATGTTCCCGATGTTGGGGGAGCCCAGAACCAGGGGCCACAGTTTAAGAATAAGGGGTAAGCCATATAGGACAGAGATGAGGAAACACTTTTTCACACAGAGAGTTGTGAGTCTGTGGAATTCTCTGCCTCGGAGACCAGTGGAGGTTGGTTCTCTGGATACTTTCAAGAGAGAGCTGGATAAGGCTCTTGAAGATAGCAGAGTCAGGGGATATGGGGAGAAGGCAGGAACGGGGTACTGATTGTGGATGATCAGCCAGGATCGCATTGAATGGCGGTGCTGGCTCGAAGGGCCGAATGGATATTCCTGCACCTATTGTCAATTGTCGAAAATTAAGTCATGGTAGATGGGTAGAGGTTGACAATGGACAGGAGAGAAAATTGTGTGAGTGCTGAGAAGATTGTCAGAGGAGCAGTTGGAGAGGAGTGGTGTGGTAGTTGGGCAACATGGCGGAAATTAAAAGGGCTAGATGACAGAGATCAGGGGGTCAAGGAGAAGATCAAGATAAACAGGGAAGATCGTAGAGAATAATCAGTGAATTGGGGCAAAAAGGTGAGGTGAATGCACAGAAACCTGAAGGACCATGGAGAACATAAAGGGGCTGTAGAGTTCAACGGAGAGGATGTGGGGTTGATGGGGGTGGCTATTGAGAATTAGGAGAAAAAAGTACTTGCGGAAAGGTGATCCATCCTGGAAGATGTTCCAGTGCTGGATACCGCAGCAGTGGCCCAGGAGAGACAAATTGTAACACCCGCTAAGAGCTTTCTGCATTCAAGCCCCTTGCCATCATTATCCATGTGTGCACAGCAAAATTGACATGACTTGAATTTCTATTCGCTTCTATGAATATAATGCTTCCCTAATAAAGAAGATTGCACTAAATTGGACTGGACCTCATTATACCAGCACAAAGTATCCAGTCGCAAATTGCCACAGTTCCACTGCTAACGGCTACACTTTTCTTCGACTGCTACCTCAGGTCATAGTCTCAGAATTAAAGGGCGTTCTTTTAGGAAGGCGATGAGGAGGAATTTCTTTAGTCAGACGGTGATGAATCTGTCAAATTCTTTGCCACAGAATGCTGTAGAACCTAAGTCAGTGGATATATTTAAGGCAGAGATAGATAGATTCTTGATTAGTACGGGTGTCAGAGGTTATGGGGAGAAGGCAGGAGAATGGGGTAGGAGGGAGAGATAGATCAGCCATGATTGAATGTCTGAGTAGACTTGATGGGCCAAATGGCCTAATTTAACTCCTATGACATCACTAATGATCTTATGACAGGCAGCGAGTGAAGGAATGGGTGACGTTTCGGGTCGAGACATCAACCCAAAACATCACTCATTCCTTCTCTCCAAAGATGCTGCCTGTCTAGCCTTATTTAATGATCTTTATAAATTATCATCCTTTCTCATAGCTGCGACTGTTTCTTTAATCAATATTGCTGCCTCTTCCTTTTAATCCTGCTCTTTATCTCACAGTAAACCTTGTAAAGGGCCTGTCCTACTGTACGAGGTATTTCAAAAGCTCTCCCGAGTTAAAAAAAAATCAAACTCGTGGTAAGCACGTAGAATGTACGTAGCGGGTACGTCAGAGCTCGGGACGTTTCGAAACGCTAACGGCAGGTACTCGGTCAAACGCGGTAAGCCCGGGAAGACCCG
Source organism: Leucoraja erinaceus (assembly GCF_028641065.1). NCBI lineage: Eukaryota > Metazoa > Chordata > Chondrichthyes > Rajiformes > Rajidae > Leucoraja > Leucoraja erinaceus. Next base: position 770,629 of record NC_073423.1, read on the forward strand.
TGAAGATTTTTCAACATGTTGAAAAATGTCCACGAGAGCCCTGAGTACCTACGAGCGGCTAATACCGTAATTCTCCGAGTTCAAACCAGGGGAAACTCGGGAGAACTCTTGATTTAGCTCGTAGAGTGGGACAAGCCCTTAACTAGGAAAGTTCAACTGATATTTCTGCCTCGTTGTTTTCACATTTGAGTAATAGCCGAGTTACTATGCTTTCTCATACAGTCTTAGATTCATCTGTTCTGTTTGGTATAATCCTTGTGCGTAACCAGATTCAATGTAGCGCATTTTCTAACCTGTATTTGTTTCGCCCTTCAAACTATTTCACTTTATTATTTTGTCTTCCATTTTTATTTCTGCTTTTTTCCCCCCCATTATTGAATCAATGATCAGCTTCCCAGCCGCTATCCCCCTCTCAAGCTAATTTACACACTTCCCGCAAGGGGAAATCTGAAGGCAGAAGGTGCAGACATCAGCACGTGCCACCCTGACCCACCGATCTTCTTGCCAGAAGTATCGTTAAGTTCTGACAGCTGTGACAATATCATTCTCTTACTGCAATGGACGATACAAGCTTTCCTCAATCTTGCCAATAAAGATTACTTGATTGATTAAGTAATCAAGGGGATCAAAAGAGAAGGCAGGTACGGGATAATGAGTTGGAAGATCATGATCATATTGAAACGGTGCAGGCTCGAAGGGCCGAATGGCCACTCCTGCAGCATGTTTCTATGCTATTCAAGAATGGACGATACATTCTCAATCTTGCCAGTACTGTGAAAATCAAGTAAAATACATCAGGTGCATGACTTGAAACTACACAACTGCCAGCAGCACTACAAGAGAACATTCTGTTTGAGTACTGTGAAATCCAAGGTGAATACAAGCCAGTATATTGTTTCTTGACATGTGCTTTCCTTCAGCATTAAACCTGCCTTCTTATTCCATATGGGCACAAATTGCTGGAGTAACTCAGCAGGACAGGCAGCATCTCTGGATTGAAGCAATGGCTGACATTTTGGGTCGAGACCTTTCTTCAGACTGCTCGAGACCTGCTGTCTCAACCCAAAACGTCACCCATTCCTCTCTCCAGAGATGCTGCCTGTCCTGCTGAGATGTTGTGCTTAAACCGACATCTGCAGTTCCATCCTACGCATTCCTTTCCCATATTCCGCGTCCAATGTGAGAGGGACACTGGAGAACAGAATAGGAGGAGATTTATAAGCACCACAGTATTCGGGAGAGTTGCCGACCCCATACACTCACATTCATATTCTTTAATGATCAGTTGTCTAAAGCGTCGACCTCATCCACCAGTTTAGAAGATTCTAGACAAGTTGAAAAAAATGTCACGTTCGTGTTGACTCGCTGAAGTAAAATGCATTCCTAAGACTATGTCTACGACCTCCTATGACCCCCCCTCGACCTTAGTCTTCCACACCTAAGACCAACTACGACTAGCTACGAGTGGAAAATTATCACATGATAAAATTATGTCATGTTTGCATTTTTTTCTTGGGCCAGTTACCAACCTACGATTACCTTCGACTAGCACCCCGACCTACTACGACCTACCTACAACCTACCTACAACCTACCTACAACCTACCTACAACCTACCTACAACCTACCTACGAGTAAAAATATCAATTTTTTCCATGACGACCTTTCTTTTACTCAAGGACATTTTTTTATCAGGCTGGAAATAATACCGCAACCTACTTGAGGCCGCGAGTACACGGAGACCACTCACAGAGTCAGAGTCAGTCAGAGTCAATTTAATTGTCATTTGGACCCCTGGAGAGTCCAAAACGGTTTGCCAGACTGAGCCCTGGGATACAGGACTGTCCCCAGAAGACAGACTGGAATAGACATTTAACATAAACTAGAATTTAGATAGATGTGATGGAGGGGATCTTATAGAAACTTCCAAAACTCTTAAGGGGTTGGACAGGCTCAGATGCAAAGAAGATTGCCCCCGATGTGGGGAAGTCCATTGACAAGGGGCCACAGCTTACGCCGGGTGGTGCGATCCTTTAAAACCGAGATGAGAAGAACTTGTTTCACGCAGAGAGTGGTGAATCTCTGGAACTCTCTGCCGCAGAGGGTAGTTGAGGCCAGTTCATTGGCTATATTTAAGAGGGAGTTAGATGTGGCCCTTGTGGCTAAGGGGAGCAGGGGGTATGGAGAGAAGGCAGGTACGGGATACTGAGTTGGATGATCAGCCATGATCATATTGAATGGCGGTGCAGGCTCGAAGGCCGAATGGCCTACTCCAGCACCTAATTTCTATGTTTCTATGTTTCTATAATTCCTAAGACTATGTCTACAACCTCCTATGACCCCCCTCGACCTTAGTCTTCCACACCTAAGACCAACTACGACTAGCTACGAGTGGAAAATTATCACATGATAAAATTATGTCATGTTTGCAAGTTTTTTCAGGGCCAGTTTCCAAAAGTTTACCTTGGACTAGCCACCCCACCTACTACCCCCTACCTACACACCCTACGAGTAAAAAGTATCAAAAATGACGACCTTTCTTTTACTCAGACAAACATTTAATAAAAACGCGGACAGGCTGCAGAACCTACTTGAGGCCACCAGAGCCGCGAGCCCTACCGGGCACGAGGAAGAGGAAGAGTTACAAAGACCTCCTATAACCTCCTACGACCTTGTGGCGGCCATGCTGCGAGTATGAGTCAAGGGTGAACTCGGCAGAGGTCACCAATTAGGTTGTGAAAGTGGGACGGGGCTCAACCAAGTAACAAAACATAAACCTTACACTTGCACGCCATTTAGTTGTGTACCTAATGAAAAGCAAACAACCAAGTGAATTAATATATTAACCATCACCGCTGTAATTATTTTCCCTGGGCTCAGTTCCATACACATGCACTTTTCCTGTTGAAAGCTCAGTGCTGTTTGGCAAGTTCTTTATTCCTGTAATTTGTATTCCAGACACATCCACTTAGCTTAAGCCTAAGTATCTCAACCACCAGAGCATACAAACTAAGACTTCAATCACTGGGAAGCTGTGTCTCTTAAATGAAGTGAGAGTTAAACTGTTCCTTCATTGTGAAAAATATAAATAAAGCAGATAAAATAAATGATTCCTCCCACTATTTCAAATTATCTTGAAAAAAATGTATATTCCAAGAGTCATTTAAAACCGTAAGTAAATAACAGATTCTTAGAATTTAGTCATTTTAATTTCCTACCTTCTTATCCTTCCCTCCCGAGGCATCATTGGTTTATTCAAATGTAATGAGACTCGGGGGACGGTGAGCACAAAGACACAAGAAGGCAGAATATTCTAAAGATATTTTAAGCTCAAGACTGTTGTTCAGTTGAAGGAGCTAATTAAGCTGTTGGTTTTAATAAAGGGCTGAATGCAAACAAAGTCATGGACAGCCATAGCTGTAGATAGTGAAATGTTTCACTCAACAATGGCATGAGTTTTCAAAATGACATGAGATGGTGCCTGCTGGGGATTGTGCTCTTCTGACTGTACTTTAAATAATCCAACTGTCCCGCAGGGATGCTCTGCAATATCATGGAGCCATTCAGTCTCGGTTAAGCATTGTGTATTATTTATGAGCTGCTTCAATGTGCATTTCAGGATCTTTGGCTGCAGAGACCTACTGCATAGGAAGTGTGGGAGGGTGCCGGAAATGCCAATGGAAAGTTTCAGATTTATTGAAACTCAATCATGCCCAATTCTAAATGTCAATGATTCATTGGTTGACGTCTGGGGCTGTGGAAATCCATAATGTGGGAAATTGAGTACGTAATCCAGGCCGACAAGTGGGTTATTGAGGAGGTGTTGTTACTACAGGGATACATACCGCCTTTCAAAAGAAACATCCAACTGAGACCAGTTATCTTGGCAAAAACCTGCTGACACTCTTTGAACGATTCCCATTTAAACTATTCAACATTATACCAAAATATCACAAGTGTAAGCCACCTGGTTTCACTGTACCAGATTGCAAATTCCTATTAAAGGTAGACACAAAATGCTGGAGTAATTCAGCGGGACAGGCAGCATCTCTGGAGGTAAGGAATGGGCGGTGTTTCTGGTCCAGACCCTTCTTCAGTCTGAAGAATGGTCCTGACCCGAAAAGTCTCCCACTCTTTATCTCCAGAGATGCTGCCTGTTCTGTTTTTACTCCAGCATGTTGTGTCCACCTTCAATTTTGACCAGCATCTGCAGTTCTTTCTTACACAGCTTATGCAAATTCCTATTGTTACATTTGCACTGTGCTATGTATGAATTCTTTGCCTCTTCATAACTGCCTGGCAAACAACACCAACGGAGATACGTTGATTATTTAAGACTGTTTAGTTCGAATATTACTACATCAGATACCTGATCTCCAGCAACATTGCTGAGAAGAAGTTGATCATACTACCTGAAGATAGACATAAAAAGCTGGAGTAACTCAACAGGTCAGACAGCATCTCTGGAGAAAAGGAACAGGTGATGTTTCGGGTCCTTCCTGACCCAAAACGTCACCTATTCCTATTCTCAAGAGATGCTGCCTGATCCACTGAGTAACTCCAGCTTTTTTTGTGTCTATCTTCAGTTTAAACCAGCATCTGCAGTTCCTTCCTACACATTAATCGTACTACCTGCGCTTTGGCTTAGAGTGGTGTTGACATTCCCAGTCTTGGTTTTCCAGGCATCAGTACATCCATGGTGGATTGATGTAGGGGGCTTTGCTCAGCGCAGGGTAGGAAAGCATCTGCAATGCTCAGTAGAAAAGTCAGTTAAAGCTGGCATTTCCAGTTACAAGTCATCAGGGCCATACTGTCGCCTATCCCCTAATTACAGTATATTCCACCCACAACATTAAAGTCCCTCTAACTGTTTGAAACCGTGATATTCTTACTCACATCATTTCCATTCCACCTGACAGGCACTTCTCAGTTGATTTAATTCATTCAATTTTGATGCAATGCTGCCAGACATGTAATTCTCAAGAGATGGAGGGCTCAGGAAAAGACAATCTTTGACTTTAAAGAGTTTATCTCGTCTCCAGAGGCACCACAAGCAGAACGAGACGAGCTATGTTCTGGGAAGACACTGAGGCTGCAGCTATATTGTCAATGTCATGTTATGGACTTTGATATTCTTTATCCTCATCAAAACATGAAAGACATTACATCTGACTGTTTTCCTAACAAGCTGATCAGCATCAGAGTGCGAGTGGACTATTTAGCCACTTGAGCTCGTAGTGTCATTTAATTAAATCATGGCTGATCTGTACCTCAACTCACTGTAGCTACACGGGACGGCATGGTGGCACAGCAGTAGAGTTGCTGCCTTACAGTGCTTCCAGCGCCAAAGTCCCGGGTTCGATCCCGACTACAGGTGCTGTCTGTACGGAGTTTGTACGTTCTTCCCATGACCGCGTGGGTTTTCTCCAAGATCTATGGTTTTCGTCCCACACTCCAAAGACGTGCGTCCCATTAATGTGCAGGGATTGCTGGCCGGTGCCGGCTCGGTGGGTGGAAGGGCCAGTTTCTGCGCAGTATCACTAAACTAAACTAAACTAAACTAAACTAAACTAAACTAAACTTCAAGTTAATCGCATTCAGGAAGGAACATCCCCTCACAGGGAGAAATCGCCATCAAGGAATTTTCTACATCCTCTGTCGATGTATCTTCAAAGAAAGATGGTATTCGGTAACACCATCACATAATATTCATGAGGTTTGTCCAGTCAGCTCCAAATAAAATGAGAAACCCAGTCTAAACTCCATTGAGTAGTTTTTAATCAATCAACCAGAACATGAATTCTTCTGAAAAACTGAGACCCCAAAATGTTGCCAATTTCTTCATTGAGGTCACTCCAGGTTCCCTTCAGAGCCATGTCCTCTATTTGAAATGATGCAATGTCGAGCAATGCTCATCCAGCCTCCGTCAGCGCACACAATTTCTCTGCTAATAAGACACAAATACATTACATTACTGCTCTTCGAGAATGACCATGTTATTCCAGGGACTGCTCTGATAGATGAGATTGCAGTGAAGTGGGATCTTTGCCAGTTGTTCTTCAGGGCTAGATTTAGGTTAGATATCTGATTTCCCAGGGCAGGAAGGCAGCTCTTCTTCTTGTTCCATTCTGTTTGTAGTTTATTTGGTTGTTTCTGTTCCATTCTGTTTGTAGTTGGTTTGGTTGTTTGTTTGTTTTTTTCACACAAAGTCCGCGAGCATTGCCACTTTCCATTTCACTGCACATCTCGTATGTGTATGTGCCGAATAAACTTGATGACTTGACTTCAGCCTGTTGGACCCATTAAGATGACCCTTTCTTGAAAAACAAAGTTTTGACTTTTCCTTTTGCCTGAAAAAGTCTCCAAATCCACTGCAGGTCAAAGTGACTGCAAGTCATTGGCATCCTCTCAAAGATCAATAACTCATAATTGTATAAGACTTTATATTTAAGAAGGAACTGCAGATGCTGGAAAATCAAAGGTAGACAAAAATGCTGGAGAAACACAGCAGGTGAGGCAGCATCTATGGATCGAAGGAAATAGGCAACTTTTCGGGTCGAAACCCTTCTTCTGACTCATTTGTACTTAGTCCACTCTGATGGGAGGGCCATTTTGTTCACGTGCCCAATACCTGACTTCATTCTGAACTCCAACAGGGCAGAGTTTTCTGAAAATCTCCTTTGAAGAGGTGTAACATCCCCATCCACCAGTGAGAATCTGTGGCCAATAAGCACTCAGTGAGGTGAAGAACTGCTCCGCATGGCAGATGCCTATCATTATTGGCAGAAAGAGGATATCACTTCCCATCAAACTGCCACGTCAAGCATCTTCTGTCACATTTGCAGAGGAGCTTGTGAGAGCCACATGGACCTCATCAGCTACATCAGGAACCACAGAACGAGAGTGGAAGCAAGTCATCCTCGAACCTGACAGACTACCGAAGAAGAAATGTCGGTCTGTGAGTGTGAATTGCATTGTGTTGACGTCTGCCTAAGAGGGGTGGTGTGTGCCCTTGTGTACAGCGCTGTTTGTTGAGACATGCCTGTGTATGTGAGCATGTGTTGGAGTGTGTCAATGTGTGATGGAGAGCTAGGGAATATGGATGGGATGGTCTGTGCCTGTGTTGCAATATATTTGCATGCACCTCTGTGTGATAATGTGCGCATGTGTGTGCCCACATGTGACAGAGAGCATTGGAGTATGTTTGCCTCTGATAGAGTGTATGTGCATGTGACATATAAACATGCATATAAACTTGTGACTTACCAGCAAGAATTTTGAATAATTTTATTACCACCTATCTTGTGTGGTCACATTTTTCTCTCAATTTTTCCCTCTATCTTTCTAAGTGTTTCAAAATTTTGTCAATGGAGAGAATCTAGAAATCAGTGGTGCAAAGGGACTTGGGAGTGCCGGTGCAGGACTCCCCAAAAGTTAATTTGCAACTCGAATCGGTAGGAAGGAAGACAAATTCAAAACGAGTATTTCTATCAGGAGGACTGGAATACAAAAACAGAGATGTAATGCTGAGGATCTATAAGGCGTTGGTCAGGCTGCATTTGGAGTACTGTGAGCAAATTTGGGCCCCATATCTGAGGAAGGATGTGCTGGCTCTGGAGAGGGTCCATAGGACGTTTACAAGAATGATCCCAGGAATTAGTGGGTTAGCATATGATGAGCGTTTGACTGCACTGGGCCTTTACTCGCTGGAGTTTGGAAGGTTGAGGAGGGACCTCATTGAAACTTACGGAATAATGAAAGGCATAGATAGCGTGGATGTGGAAAGGATGTTTCCACTGGTGGGAGAGTCTAGGGCCAGAGGTCATAGACTCAGAATTAAAGGGTGCTCTTTTAGAAAGGAGGTGAGGAGGAACTTCTTCAGTCAGAGGGTAGTTAATCTGTGGAACTCATTGTCACAGAAGGTTGTGGAGGCCAAGGCAGTGGATATCTTTACGGCTGAGATTGACAAATTCTTGATTAAAACGGGTGTCAAGGGTTATGGGGAGAAGGCAGGAAAATGGGATTAGGAGACAGAGATCAGCCATGATTGAATGGCGGAGTAGACTCGATGGGTCGACTAGCCTAAGTCTACTCCTATAACTTGCAAACTTTCAGTCATGACAGTTCTGGTGTTCAACTCCTTTGCCTCGTCTTGCCGGCTTCTCTTGGGGATCCCAGAGGATTTATTTGGGTCTCTCAACCCTATCCTCATGCATTGCACCTACTGTCCCTTCTTGGATTTCTTCCACCAGCATCTCCACATTAGTAGATGGGAGGCACATTCTCTATTGCTTCTGTTGGATCACGTTCTTTAAGGGTTTAAACCTGAAAATGGTTGTTGTGTTGTGAGCTGCCGCCAACTTCACGGAGTTCAATAATATACTGTGCTTTGTGCTGCTTCTCTCATGTGAAAACAATGGTAGATAAAAACACTTGTAGTGTTGCATGGTAATCACAATCTAAGGTTGCAATGTTAAAATGCTGCATCGATGTAGCATGCATGCACCAATCTGCAGATAATGGATTTCTTGGCGACTATATATGCAACCATGTAGAGAGAGAGAAAGAGCTAAGAACAAACAACTTCTACAGCTAGAGATTAATTTTAACTTATAATATATAAGGGATCTGAACGTACTTGGAGATATTTATATGATACGCCTATTACCTAGAATATTGCAACCTGTAGGGAGGTTGCATTAAACCTGCTTGAGTGAAGGACTCTCCTTATACTTTACCCCACAAGTAGAAACATTTTGGCTGCATCACTCTATCAAAAGTTTTCATGATTTTGATGACTCTTATTAGGTCAACCTTCATCCTTTTGTGAAGAGAAAAGAGACCCAATATCCCCCCTCCTTTTTTTAATGTTTCTGCGAGACTCTTGTATTTCTGGTATCATTCAGGTTGCCTCTCAGGTACACAAAAATGCTGGAGAAACTCAGCGGGTGCCGCAGCATCTACAGAGCGAAGGAAATAGGCAACTTTTCGGGCCGAAACCTCTTCTTCAGACTGATGGGGGGTGGGGGGAGAAGAAAGGAAAAAGGAGGAGGAGGAGGAGCACGAGGGCTGAGGGAGATCTAGGAAGGAGAGGAGACAGCAAGGGCTAACAGAATTGTGAGAATTCAATGTTCATGCCACCAGGATGCAGACTCCCAAAGCATATGAGGTGCTGTTCCTCCAATTTCCGGTGTTGCTCACTCTGGCCGTGGAGGAGGCCCAGGACAGAGATCGGATATGGAATGGGAGGGGGAGTTGAAGTTTACGGAATAGGAGGGGAGTTGAAGTTTTGCCCTCGGGTTCCCTTTCATACCAACATGTGCTCTTTTCAATTATATCCCTCTATAAGTACATCATACTGCTTGGCTTGATTTCTTATGGCGTTCTTGAAAAGGTTTGATTGAGGTATTAAAGCTCTTGCAATGATCTGTCTTTTAAGGGCATATATTTTCCAGTATTAGTACAAAATATAGTGATCGATATATTCAAACTCTGAGATTCCTTTGTTTCTTCACCACGCCTAGACTCAAACCCTCCATAAAATGTAGGCTCCTCATTCTTCCTATGAAATATACTATCTCACCTATGGACAGGTGCATGGATAGAAAAGATTTACATGGAATTGGGCCAAACGTGGGCAGGCGGGACTAATGTACATGGGTCACTTTGGTGGATACAGCCTGTTTCCGTGGTGTATGCCTCTATTATCACACATTTATCGCTGTTTAACTCACTTGTTAACTTACTTCAATACCAATTTAAACAATAGATATGCAGCTAAAGTTGTGGTAGGGAAACAAGTATCTTCATTACCCAAGAAATGGTGAGGATATGGAACTCGCTGTCAAAGAGAGAGAGGTGGGCTTATGAAGATGAAGAATAAAGGGTGACTGAGAGATTTGATGAAGAATGATGAAGGAGGCTTGAATAGAACATAATTGCTGGAATACAGTGGATTACGTGATTCTGTGCTGTATAGTCTATATGACCCTGTGATATTTTGTTGATGCAGGTAAAAAAGAGTGGATCCATTAGATAAGTTAATTTACAAGGCTGTTTCTAGTCAACATGAGCAGAACTTACCCTAGTCCACAAAGTTGATGTGCCTTGACCTCATTGATTATTGATCCTTCCAACTTCTACCTATGTCATGTCCTTCATCCTTCATCCACCTCACTCCCAATGATGTGGAAACACCATAGCTCCGTGATCCCCAATCCCCTTGCCCACTCTTCATTTGCCTCACACTCCACCATATCCAACACCCCAAATCATGTATCTCCTTCCCCCATCATCACATTGTATTGCATGTCCCATCCCCCCCCCTCTCAATCTCCAATTGCCCACCCTTTTTGTGAATTCCACCTTCCCCTCCCATCTACAATCTCCATATCCTTATAACCAACATTTTATTTTTTGGATTGGTGAGGTATACGTTCGATCCTGACTATGGGTGATATCTGTACGGAGTTTGCACGTTCTCCCCATGACCGCGTGGGTTTTCTCCGAGATCTTCAGTTCCCTCCCACACTCTAAAGACGTACAGGTTTGTAGATGAGTTGGCTTTGGTAAAATTTCAAATTGTCCCTAGTGTGTGTAGGATAGCGTTAGTGTGTAGGATAGTGATCGCTGGTCAGTGCGGACTCAGTGGGCCGAAGGGCATGTTTCCGTGCTGTATCTCTAAACGAAACTCCTTTCAGTTTACGGGAACTAATGAATCTAAATGCAAACATGTAGAAAATGGCACATATGTAGGCCACAACTTGTACAGAGGCACAGCCAAATTCTTTTGAAGTGTTTCGGCATTAGGTTGTTAGCTGTGAAATGGAACTCGATGTACAAAAACCCTTGATCGTGACTGCTAACATTATATGCATGCTCTTGGTGGATAAAATTGTAATCCTGACTTTGAAAGAATTGTCAGTATAAGCCTCTGGATACTTTTTTTTATTACATTTTGATCAGTGCCATGAAATTGGCCCACAAAATTATCACTGCGAATTTCAAACTTTCACACCATTTGGCACACTACAGAATTATTTTGAGCAAGAATAAATCTGGAAAGTCAAACTGCCTGTAGATTTCCTTCATCAAAGTAACCTGGAAAGCGTAAACCCTGTACTGTGTCAGTTTTGAGCTGGCAGAATATGCCAGCTCAATCCCAGTCAAGCATTGTTCACAGTTAATTAAAAACTCATTTTCAGATTTGTGAAGAACAAACACAATATAAAGGATTTTCGGTAGATTTACACCAGCTCATTCAGAGATGTAGGTTTGCTGTCAGCTCCATCAGTTGAAATGAGCTTGGCTGAGTTGAACTCTTGTGATACTTAACAGAGTAGACTCGATTAATGCCAGCCTCCACCACAATCATGATTGGTGTATGTCCCAAAGGTTTCGTAACAAATATCATTGTGTCACTCCCATTCAGACCAACGTCTGCATTAAGTTCTGGAGGAGACATTTGATTGCTTTAGTGTAATTGTGGATTATCTTCAAAAGAGCTTTAACTCCAAACAAATTTAATACATGGGTAAGACTGAGGGGAATGGGCACCAAAGCTTTCTGCTAGTCTTAAAAGGATGCTTCACTGCTTCATGGGCTAGATGAGTGTAAAAGGACTTACTGCACACACACAAGTCTTTTACTGTAACTATTTATTTAGGTAACTGTTAATCACTATGCTGTAGCTGTCCGTGGTCATCACTGGAGCTAGAGAGCGAGCTAGAGGTGGGGACACTACAATTATACTGGAGACAATGGGGAGTGGTTAGTAATACGGGAGGTCACTATGGTTAAAGGAACATGCACTGATCTACATCCTTCCTCTGGGAAAAAAAAGTATGGCAGGTACTATACAGAGTGACCACGGCTCATACGCTACGAACACCAACCGCACCGGCAACAGTACAACACTATGCGAATTCCCCGTAGCGGACAGGCGGCCTGACCAGCCGGCCAGAGCGGGTGCGTAAACCGCCCTCCTCCTCATCGTCGGGAACAGAAGGGATGGCAGCCGGGGGATGGGCAGGAGAGGCGGGCGGAGGAGAATGCGGGGCTGCGGGTGGAGAGACAGGTTTGGCAGGGGAGGGAGGTTTTGCGGGCGATGCTGGCTTGACAGGCGAGGCAGCGGAACGGGCGGACAGTTGTGAGGGGAGGGTGCATGGCATGCGAGGCGTAGACGGGGCGTGAGGGGCCACGGGAGGTCTGGAAGAGATGGGGGGGTGAGAAGGATCCGCGGGAGGCGGAGCGGGCTCATTCACAAGGAGTAAGTGCTGGCGGGAGCGACGGTAGATAGCCCCCTCGTAGTCGACCAAATAGTAGCGCGGAGAACCGGCGTCGCCGACTACGACTGCCAGGCGGTAGTGGCCAGTGGGGGATTGCATCCGGACAACCTGCCCCGGGAGCAGACGTGGAAGTAGGCGGGCAGATTTGTCGAAGGAGCGCTTCTGGGTGTCCTGTTTTTTGGCAATGCGCTCAGTGACAGTGGCAGGATTTTGTACAGAGGGCTTGAGGGACTGCTGGGAAACCGGCAGGGGAGGTCTGGTGGTGCGAGACATGAGGCGCTGGGCAGGGGAACCGAGCGCAGGGTCGCGGGAAATGTTGCGGAGGTTAAGCAGGGCAAGGTGGAAATCGGCACGGAACAGGCGGCAGTGTTCCAGCAGCTCCTTGGCACTACGAACGGCCCGCTCAGCAAGTCCGTTGCTTTGAGGAAACTCGGGGCTGCTGGTGATGTGGTTAAAGTTCCAACGGGCAGCAAAGGTCTTGAACTCGTCGCTGGAGAACTGGCTGCCGTTGTCGGACCGGAGGGTCACCGGGTAGCCGAAGGTGGAGAAGTGGCGGCGAAGTTTCCCGATGACGGCGGCAGAGGTGATGGAGGTCAGCTGGTCGACCTCGAACCAGCTGGAATACGAGTCCACCAGGACCAGGAAGTGCTTTCCGCGCCACTCAAAGAGGTCGGTGGCAACGGCCATCCATGGGAGTTCTGGACCCGGCGGCTGCAGGAGAGGCTGGCGCTGCTGATGGGGGTGCAGGGTGTTGCAGGCAGCGCAGGCGGAGACCCTGTCACGGATGTCCTGAGCCATGCCAGGCCAGTAGAATTGGCTTTGGGCATGGGATAGGGTAGCTTCCGCCCCAGGGTGGCCGCTGTGAGCAGTCTGGAAATAGTGATCCCGGAGTGCGGCAGGCACCACGACTTTGTGACCCTTTACCACCACGCCGGCGTGAAGCACCAGTTCGTCGCGAACGAGGAAATATGGTGCCGCGCCAGCAGGCAGTTCGGAGTGATGGTCAGGCCAACCACGGCGGATAACGTCCGCAAGTTGTTGCAGGGCAGGATCATCAGCAGTATGTTGGACCAGGGACTGCATTTGCTGTGAAGGAACAATGTTGACGTTTAGTACCAGAAGGTCGGAGGATTCGTACGGGTGACGGACAACGGAAGGCAGCGGAGCACGAGAAAGAGTGTCAGCTACAAACATGTCTTTGCCCTTACGGTAGACGATCTGGAACGTGAAACGCTGGAGCTGCAGCATCATGCGCTGCAACCGGGAAGAAGCAACATGGATAGGTTTATTCAGGATTGTCACCAACGGCTGGTGGTCAGTCTCGATGGTGAAAGAGTTGCCGAGGATGTAGTCCTTGAACTTGGAGCAAGCGAAGACCACGGCAAGCAGTTCTTTTTCAATCTGGGCATATCGCTGCTCGGCAGGGGTCATGGTGCGAGAAGCGTAGGAGACGGGCAGCTGAAGGTTGTCATAAAGCTGCAGATAAGCGGCACCGAGACCAAACTTGGAAGCATCGCAAGTGAGGATAATGGGTCGGTGCAGGTCGAAAAATTTCAAAGTCGGGGTAGCGGCAAGCTTTAGCTTCAGAGTCACGAAAGCTGACTGGTGGTGCGGGAGCCAGACCCACGCGGAGTCCTTTTTGATTAGTTCCCGAAGGGGGGCACTCAGTTCACTGAGGTCGGGTATGAATTTACCCAGGTAATTGACCATGCCCAGGAAGCGCTGCAGGCCAGGGACGTCGGTAGGAGCGGGCATATCTGTGACCGCTGACGTTTTCTGGGGGTCGGGCTTGAGACCCCCTGCCGTGAAGACATGGCCAACGTAAGTGACTTCTGGAACCCGGAATCGGCATTTCTTCGGGTTCAGCTTGAGGTTTATCACCCGCGCCCTGTCCAGGACTTTGCGGAGGTTCAGGTCGTGCTCAGCAACGTCCCTCCCGTACACCAGAATGTCATCCACGATGATGGCGCACGGTAAGCCGGCAAACAGTTGCTCCATGGTGCGCTGGAAAACCTCGCTGGCAGAGTTGATTCCAAACGGCATGCGGAGGAAACGGAACCGGCCGAAGGGAGTGCTGAAAGTGGTGAGGAATGAGGAGCGTTCGTCCAGAGGGATTTGCCAGAAGGAGCTCTTGGCGTCTAGGACTGAAAAGACAGTGGCAGGGCCGACCTGTGCAGCAACGTCCTCTACCGTCCGCATGGGGTAGTGGGGGCGCTTGATGGCAAGGTTGAGGTCCTTGGGGTTAATGCAGATCCGGATCTCGCTTTTGTCCTTTTTGGCTGCGACGACCATGGTGGAGACCCACCTAGTGGGAGCGCTCACCTCCTTGAGGATGCCCATGGTCACCATATCGCGCAGAGTAGACTCCACGCGGCCCTTCATGGCAAAGGAGACGCGGTGTGCCGGCCGAATCACCGGGTCGACGCTCGGGTCGACAACAATCTTGTAGTCGCAGGGCAGCTTGCCCAGAACGTCATCAAAATAAGTGGGTCCATGGGAGCCTGCACTAGGTGAATGCTGTGGTGGAATGAGACTAGCCCCAAGTCGTGACACGCACGGGCGCCCAGCAGGGTGACGTTGTCAGAGTCCAGCAGGTGGAAAGTGAGGGGCCGAGAGGTCTCTAGAACTGTGCAGATAAGAGTTGCCTTTCCCACGGGAACCAGGACGCCCCCCCCATAGGCATGGAGGCAGGTGTAGCCAGGAAGAACTTTCTCACCAGATCTGATCTGCTTGAAAAGGCTTATTGACATAACATTGGCGAAAGCGCCAGTATCGACCTTGGCTGAAAAGGAATGGTAGTAACATGCACAGAGGGATCCGTAATCAGAGCAGGTGTACCCAAAAGTGAAAAAATAGTTGGATCTTCACGAGAGGGGAGTGCATCAGAGTCTTGGAGCTCCTCCAGCTCGTACTGAGGAAGCAGAGCGCTATCGGGGAGTGCAATGTTGTTTAGTTCGGCAAGGTTGTTTAGACTCCTTCTTGGAGCAGGGACTGGCTTCCCACGGGAACGGCAGGCGGCAGAAAAGTGCCCGAGTTTGCCACAGGAAAGACAGGTCTTGCCCTGTGCGGGGCAAATGTTTGAGGGATGAGCCGTAAAAAAACAGTTAGGGCAGCGTCGCGGGACAGTCGAGGTGGCGACCTTCATGGGGAGAGCCGCGGGGTTGCGTCGCGTAGTCAGGCGACCGGCTTGACCGGTGAAGTTAATGTCCTGGGGAGCCTGTCTGGACACGGAACCAACGGCTTCGGACATGCGTGCAGAATACATAGCATCCCGCAGTGTCAGATCGGGTTTAACTAAGAGCTGCTCACGCAGTCTATCGTTGCGGAGACCATTAACCAGGACGTCCCTAATTAATTCGTCAGGGGTGATTGTGTCAAGGCGGCAGCGCTGAGCCAGGTGATGCAAGGCGGCAATGTAAGTGCCGACAGGCTCGCCTGGCAGCTGCTGCCTCTGGAAGAATTTGAAGCGTTCGATGATGTTGTTGGTAGGAATATCACAGAGGGCAGCGAACTTATTAAGGAGACATACCGGGTCGTTGCGGTCCTCTCCGGCGGCGAAATGGAACGATGCATACTGATCCATAGCTGCAGGTCCCGCGAGGTTAAGCAATAGGTGAGCCTGTACAGCAGGAGTGACATCAGGATGGGCGATAGCAATGTAATGCTCATAATCGCGCTGGAACACGGTCCAGCGATGGACAATGTCCGTGTCGAACACCAACGTGTCTGGTCGACGACAGTTGTGGGACATGATAAAAGAAAGGAGGGAAGGACTGGGAGAAAGAAATAATAAAATAAAAACCGATGAACAGGAGACGCAAGTCTACCGCTATGACACCATTTAAAAGGGCTTACTGCACACACACAAGTCTTTTACTATAACTATTTATTAGGTAACTGTTAATCACTATGCTGTAGCTGTCCGTGGTCATCACTGGAGCTAGAGAGCGAGCTAGAGGTGGGGACACTACAATTATACTGGAGACAATGGGGAGTGGTTAGTAATACGGGAGGTCACTATGGTTAAAGGAACATGCACTGATCTACAATGAGATTGTTCATGACTGTGCAGCAACAATATCCTGGCGTTATGAGGATTGACTGCCCCAGAGGTCCACACTCCCATACTTATTGATGCATTATAGTATAACTAGTATTAAGAGATATTTTAAATTACTTTTTTTACATGCAAACATAGTGAACAAATATGCCTCCCTAACTTCTAATGCGAAGTGCAAAGTTAAGAGAGATGTGTTATACTTAGAAAATCGTCTTCAAAATTAGAAAACCAATCCTTCAAAATGAAGACAATTTTAGTTTCATCCACACAATCAATACAGAATGGCAGTGCCCTAAACTGGTTCAAGTTCAATGTAAACCTGATATGTTGCAGGCTCAGGGTGGCTTTGAAGAAAATTCTCATGTTTGGTTTAACTATGGGCTGTTTCATTTGTGTTCAAATTTTAATTTTATGGTAAATAAATCTTTGCCCTGAAAGTCATGATAATTTATTTACCATTTGGTTCCAGATTGATTTCTGCCTGTCACCAGTTTCATTGGCAGTGCTAAATAGACAAGGCCAGGAATGCACCTGATTCAGACAGGAATCTTTGTTGTGAAATGCTATTTGAAGTCTGTGCAAGTAGGATACGCGTTGCATACCAGATGAAACATCATGTTCCACAACTAAATATAAGCTTTCCTCTTCTCTCCTCTTAACTGACTAAATATTTACCATGTTTTCCATTTCTTTGCTGTTGTATTGGTTCTCTTCTTTGATTAATGACATTGCTGGTGTAATCACAGTGAAGTCTGCACTTTAGCACAGTGACATACTGACGAAGCATTATCTGTGAGCTGTTTTTTTCACAGAATATAGAACAGTATAGAACTGGAATAGGCTCTTTTGCCCACAATATCTGTGCCGAACATGATGCCATGTGAAACAATTCTCCTCTGCCTGCTGTGATCATTATTCCTCCATTCCCTATATATAAACACGTGCCTATCTATAAACTTCTTAAATGCTACTATCGTGTCTGCCTTCACCACCACCTCTGGCAACAAGTTCCAGGCATGCATCATTCTCCGTATAAAAGGAACTCGCCCTCCATGCATCTCCTTTACACTTTAACCCTACCACTTTAAAGCTGTATGCTGTAGTCTTTGACATTTCCATCCTGGTGAAAAAAGGTTCTGACTGCCTACCCTATCTATGCCTCTCATGATTATACATACTTCTATCAAGACTTCCCTCAGCCTTCTGAATTTGTCCAACCTCTGTCCACAGCTTCCACCCTCTAATCTAGGCAGCATTCTCCAAAGTCTCCATATTCTACCTGTCATGTGATCAGCACAAGGCTCCAAATGTGCCTAACCTCAGTCCTATAAATTAGCAACATGTCTTCCTGATGCGTATCAAGCCCTGACTGATAAAGAGGGTCTGAAGAAGGGTCCCGACCCGAAACATCAGTCTGAAGAAGTCTGAATTCGAAACACCCATTCCTTCTCTCCAGAGATGCTGCCTGTCCCGCTGAGTTCCTCCAGCTTTTTGTGTCTATCTTCGGTTTAAACCAGCATCTGTAGTTCCTTCTTGCAGCATACCATATGTCTTCTTTATCACTCTGTCTACTTGTGTTACCACTTTCAGGGAGCTATGGACTTGGAAGATCCCTCTGCACACAGCTTGAAGTTGTCAAGCTGGACTGGGTACAGAAAAGATTTGTTCCTGTAAGGGCTGGGTCTGAGCTTCAGGGAAACGTTCAGTAGGCTGGGACTCTATTCCTCAGAGTGCAGGAGGATGGGGGGTGATCTTTTTGAAGTGTAGAAAATCATGAGAGAAATAGAGCAGGTAGATAGACAAAGTCTCTTGCCCAGAGTAGGTGAATCGAGGACCAGAGGACATAGATTTAAGGTGAAGGGGAAAAGATTTAATACAATACAATGCAATACAATACCTTTTATTTGTCATTTGAACCTCACATGAGGTTCAAACGGAATTTGGTTTCTGCAGCCATACAAGAAAAGAACCAAGACACACACCAACACAATTTACACAAACATCCATCACAGTGAATCTCCTCCTCACTGTGATGGAAGGCAAAGTCTTGTCTCTCCCCTGCTCTCCATTCCTCTCCCAACGTCGAGGTCAAAGCCCCTGGTGGGCGCTAGCAAGTCCGTGGCCACTCAAAGCCACGGCGGGCGATGCAAGGCCCTGCCCCGGGTCTTGGTGTTGGAGCCCTCGGCGGGCGCTAGCAAGTCCGCGGCAGATCAAAGCCGCGCCAGGCGTTGTAAGGCCTCGCACCAGGTCACTCTTAACCCAGCAATTTGGGCGGGAGAAGTCGCCGTTGCCGGTGCCCCACAAAGCAGTCTCCCACCGGGGACCCGCGAGCTCCCGGTGTCACCATCCGCCGGAGTCGGGTCGCAGCAGCGCGCCACCGCAGCTCTCCACGCTCCAAAGCTGGCTAGCTCCACGGAGGTAGGTCCGCAGCTCCACAGCTCCACAGCTCCATGGAGGTAGGTCCGCAGCTCCGCAGCTCCTTGAGCCTCCAGGTCATTCCGGTTGGAGGCCGCTCCACGGCACTAGGCCCCAACGGCAACAGAGACCCGACAGGGAAAAGGTCGGGTCTCCATGCAGGGAA
The DNA here is from genome assembly GCF_028641065.1 of Leucoraja erinaceus. Taxonomy (NCBI): domain Eukaryota; kingdom Metazoa; phylum Chordata; class Chondrichthyes; order Rajiformes; family Rajidae; genus Leucoraja; species Leucoraja erinaceus. The sequence continues at coordinate 789,556 of NC_073423.1, forward strand.
GAGATTTAAAAGTTTCCCCCACATTTAAAAACCCGCTACAAACTAAACCCTCAACAGGACAAAAAATAAATAAATACACAGACAGACGGCAGAGGCCTCTGCGACGTGGGTCACGCCGCCCACACAGGCAATCTGAGGGGTAACTGTAAGGGTGGTGGGTGTATGGAACAAGCTGCCAGAGGAGGTAGTTGAGGCTGGGACTATCCCAACGTTTAAGAAACCCTTTTATCCCAACTTTAAGAAACCCAGGTACAAGGATAGGACAGGTTTGGAGGGAGATGGACCAAGTGCAGGCAGGTGGGACTAGTGTGACTGGGACATAGAAACATAGAAACATAGAAATTAGGTGCAGGAGTAGGCCATTCGGCCCTTCAATATGATCATGGCTGATCATCCAACTCAGTATCCCGTACCTGCCTTCTCTCCATACCCTCTGATCCCCTTAGCCACAAGGGCCACATCTAACTCCCTCTTAAATATAGCCAATGAACTGGCCTCGACTACCCTCTGCGGCAGAGAGTTCCGGAGATTCACCACTCTCTGTGTGAAAAAAGTTCTTCTCATCTCGTTGGCTGATGTGAATAATTTGGGCCGAAGGGCCTGTTTTCACACTCTATCACTCTCCGACTCTATGACTCTAGCTACTAAGGGTCTTGCCATTAACTGCATACTTTCCCTTTACATTCGACCTCCCTAAGTGCAACATCCTGCACTTGCTTGGATTAAACTCCTTCTCCCATTACTCTGCCCAGTTCTGTAGCTGAGCTGTATCATGCTGTACGGGGTCACAACCTTCACACAGAGGGTTATCTGTGGAATTCTCTGCCTCAAAAGGCAGTGGAGGCCAATTCTCTGTATGCTTTCAAGAGAGAGTTGAATAGAGCTCTAAAGGATAGCGGAGTCAGGGGATATGGGGTGAAGGCAGGAACGGGATACTGAGAGTGGATGATCAGCCGTGATCACAGTAAATGGCGGTGCTGGCTTGAAGGGCCGAATGGCCTACTCCTACACATATTGTCTAATGTCTATTGTGTATTGGATACTTTGACTGTCTTCCTCGTTGTCTGCAACAACACCTATTTTGGGGTCTTCTCCAAACTTACCAATCAATCCATCTACATTTACGTCAAAGTCATTTAGATATATGACAAACAATCTATGCCAGCCCAGATCCTTGGGGAACTCCCCTGGTCACACATCTCCAACCAGAATAACATCCTTCCATCAACCCTCTGTCTTTATGGGAAAGCCAGTTCTGAATGCAAATGACCAGGTCTTCATGGATCTCATCCATCTTAATCTTCTGGATCAACCTGCCATGAGGAACTTTATAAAAATGCCTGGCTAAAATCCACATCAACAACATTCACTGCCCTACTTTCATTGACCACCTTTGACACTTCCTCAAAAAATTCGATCAAGTTCGTAAGGCATGACCTGATACAGACTAAGTCATGCTGACTCTCATTAATTAGTCCATTCACTTCCTAATATGAGTAAATCCTATCTCAAATTCTCCAACAACAGATATTTTATTTAGATATCATGCAGGTACATTGGTGTTAGTGAAAATTAAAATGACAGGAAGGTAAGGAACCTGAAGCATCCAAACATGTGCAAGTTGATGGGTTCATTGTCCGTGGTAAATCTGTCCCCCGAGAGTTGATAGGACTGGGGAGAATAAAATGGGATTAGCATAAAATTGGTGTAAAGTGGTGTCTGGTGGTTGCCCCAGCCTCCATAGGCTGAAATGCCCGTTTCTGTGTTGTATGGCTCTATATGTTCTAAACAGTTGTGACCCCATCGTTGATTCTTGGTCCTGAAAGTGATCCCCTTAGCCCCCAATGCTGCTTTCTGCTTGTTAGCCAGTTCTCAAAGCATGTCAAAGGTAGACACAAGATGCTGGAGTAATTCAGCAGGACAGTCAGCATCTCTGGAGAGAAGGAATGGGCGACGTTTCAGGTCGAGATCCTTCTTCAGACTGATCTTAAAGCATGCCAATGGATTACCTCTACTCCATAGGACCTTATCTTAATGCCTTCTGCAAGTTCAAATATATCTGTATTGGTTTTCCTCTTGTCACTCTGGTTGAGTGATTCAGAATATCGTCACAACTTTGTCAGATGTGATTCCCCTCCATATTGTCGACTCTGCTTGATTAGATTATGATTTTCCAATTGTGCTGCAATTATTTCCATAGTAATTGATCCTAACGTGTTTCTAACAATTGATGTCAGGCTTAAACACAGCTGAATTTATAATTTTTTTGTGAATAACAATGTAAATCTAAACCTGAGGAGAATAAGAGATTATGAGTCAGACAAGGCTGCCTTCTTATATCCAAATTCCATGGTTATACTTCAGACAAACCTTGAGCTGATATTTATCAATTCAACGGAATCCGGGATTGTTCCCATGAATTGGAAAATTTGCAATGTTTCACAATAATTCATTATGGAATATTATTAGCTTGGCTTTAATTACAGGCAAAATGCTATTAGGAGTCAGTAGTTATAATATTTGTGTGTATTTAGGGAGGTTTTATTAGAGACTCAACAAGGCTATTTTATGTTGAGGTTGTTAAATGTAGGTTGTGATATCAGGGATGACATCAGGACGATAGTGACTGCACCGACACTCACGGTTGGGTCAACGTACGCGATATGGTTTACTTATAAAAAAGGATAATAGTGATGAGAAGGTCCAGATCTGTGTGAGGATGCAATCCCTTGCTGTCAGTGTGTATGTGAGGAGGTACTGGTGATCTCGGGCTGGGCCTGGCATGTGAGGAGGAGCTAGCGGTCTCGGGCTTGGTCCAATGGCTCAGTCTTGGTCTCAAAGGAGGACTGGCTGGCTTGGGACTGTCCCGGAAACTCAGTTTTGACCTGGAAGATGAGTGATTCGCAGTGTTGGGTTTGTCCCAGCAGCTCAGTCTTGGCCTTGGAAAAAAGGCACTGGTGATCTCAGGCTTATCCTAGAGGCTCAATCTTGAGCTGGGAGAAAGTGCTGGTGATCTCAGGCTTGTCTTTACATGCTTGTCCCGGTGGTTCAGTCCTGGACTCAAAGGAGACTTGCTCATGTTGATCATTTTATCATTCTGCTTGCTCTAGTCCTATTTGCTTGGATTCAGCCCATATCCCTATCCATACATCTGTCCAAATGTCTTTTGAAAGTCATAATTGTATCTGCTTTTATAGCTTCCGGATATATTCATTCAGATATGGAACACTTATTCCAGATATGGACTACCAATGGAATGATAAAGGTTGCCCCTGAGGTCCCTTTTAAACCTCTCCCCTCTCAGTTTAAACCTGTGCCCCCTGGTTTGCGAATCCTCTATGGGGGAAAAGGACTGTGAGCATTCACTTTATCCATGCTACTCATGATTTTGTATCCTTCAATAAGATCACCCCTCAGCCTCCTATGCTCCAAACGAGAGCATACTAGCCGATCCAGCAAGTGCAAGGAGTGGGGATATTTATCTGCACCCTGTCCAACAATGCCATCCTTCCTATCACTGGGTGACTAGAAATGCACAAAGTACTCCATGTATCGTCTTACCAGAAAAAGAGTTGGCTGCTTCACAGAAGCTATGGATTTCTATTAAAGCAGATGCTGTTGTATGGAGGACAGTTACTTGTGGAATCTCCTTTGATTCAGTTTAGAACTTGCTCTATCTTTCCTAACGATCCGGATGAAGGCTTCGGTGGAACTGTCAGTAAGTTTTAAGATTTATACTGATGTGAAGCCATGGATGGGGAAAAAACAACCAGAGTGAGATCTATTTTGTGAATGTTGGAATGTGCCCGTGTCTGAGAGATGACATTTGGGGTTGATAAATGTACAATTAAAGTAATGAATGGTTTAGCCTGCATTCATGTGGATAGAATATTTGAAGTAGATAGGTCAGAGAGACCCAGGAGATTTTCACAGGATGTACAGGCACAGAAATAGATTTGATGGTAGGAAGCTTTTCTTTTCCTTTCAGAGTATCATCAACCTCATGAACTGTGAAGATTCATTGCACATTCTTGGAACAATGTCTGAAGTCTCTATTTTACCTATGTTACCAACTTTAGTATAAAACCTCAGTTCATCAACTTACCAGGCAGCTATGTTAGCAATATGCCAGAGTTAGAGTGAAAAAGATTGCTTTACTGAGAAGATAAAGTCAATTGACCAGCTGCAATAATTCATACCAAACTATCAGGTAGACCATTCTATGATTCATAATATCACTTGTATTTATATCAAACCGCAGCAGTTATTTAATCATTTATATTTTGGCAAAACCGCTTTCAGTGACCAATTTTTTAAAAAGGTATATAGATTCCCATTTCTATTATTCTATTTGATTATTTGTTTCATGTATTGATCTCTCTTTGTGTGTAAAAAATATCTCCTGAGATTTGTTTTGCATTTGCTTTCACAAATATGATCTGTTGAATTCTTGCATCTTAATTGAAATCAATTCTTCAAATTCCCAGTTTTACTTCATTTCATTATTTATCCACATATATTCACTTGCCACTTGGTTCATTATAAAGTTGACCCACTCCTCAGCAGCAATAACTTCAATTTTTATGTTACAAGCCCAGATATAGGCACATTGTAGTAAGTGAACAAAAGCAACAGGAAGGTAACGAGTCTTAGATAGGAAATGAATTTAAGGGCTATGCCACTGACAGCTGAAGGCGCAGCCATCAAAAATGAAGCAGTTAAATTTGAGAGTGAGCAAGGAGCCAGAATTGAACGAGCATAGCTATCTCCTTCGAGCTGTATAGTTGGATAACCTAAAATAGAAGTGGATGGGAGAGGCACTTGAAGGATTTTAAAATAAATAGGAGCATTTAAAAAAATGTGAGGTAATATAGATGCAGAAACATTTTTGATGATCTCAAGTTTTGGCGATAGAATAAAGGAGACCAATCATCAAACAGTCAAGGCTTGAGGCGGCAAAGGCACAGAAGTGCGGTCCGGCAGAATCTAACCTAAGATGAGGCCAAACTCAGGCAATGCTACAGTGTTGACACAAAGTGATCTTGGTTATAAACAGGAGAGCCAACTTCAATTCGGGGTCATATACGACTTAGTTCCTCCCACACTGTTGAGTGCATTGGGCAGCAAGCTTTCGCCATTCTGTTCAGTCTTGTGCGACGTCTTCCACCCTCGATATGCTTGCGTCCCGGGCTTCCCAAATCTTTCTTGAATGTTTGCCTCCATGTGAGTTTTGGCCGGCCTCTTTTCCTTCTTTCGTCAGGTTGCCATGTCATTGCTATCTTAGGTGCATGTTCTGGTAACGTTCTGAGTGCATGTCCTTTAAATTTCATCCTGCGTACCTCTATGTCCTGCCTGAGAGGCTCTGTTGCACTTTCATGGTAGATCTCCTCATTCGTGATGTGGTCTCTGTAGCTAGTCTTCAGGATCCTCCTCAAGCAGCATTGTTGGACTGCATCCAATTTCATTTTCATCTTCACATTGATTTTCCATGTCTCACTGGCATAGAGGGCTGCAGGGAGGACTGCGGACTGGAAGAGCTTGACTTTTAGCATCTTGGATATCCCGCCACTAGACCATATTGACTGTATTTGTCTGAAGACTGATGCAGCTTTACCAATTCAGGAGTTTTATCAAGTAGGACACCCACACAGAAATCTATCTGGTTCAGTGTGAGACCCTTGGAAAGAGATGGATTTAGTGCCCAGGAATGGGATCAAGGTCTATGTCCAGAAACAAATTTCATTGTTGTATATCTAACGACCATCTAGTTCTCATTTTTTCAAAGAAGAAGTTTATTCATGCAGCATTCTTGCTTTCTGCATATTATTTAACGACTGTATTAAATTCGAATTTTATGTATAAAATTATTTAATCAATAATACTTGGAACAAATGAACAACTAAATCAGATCCTTGGTGAATGTGCATTCATATACAGTAGTTGGTGCATTGACATTTTTCTAACCTATATTATGATACAGTTACTGTACATGACTGGGTGCCCAGGAATGGGATCAAAGTCTTATGTCCACATTTTATTGTAATGCTGACAATTGTCCAATTATGGGGTAGATCTTTAGCCTCCAGATAAAAGCAGGCATGATCTCTGTTTGGGAAACGGAAAATATTTATAGCTGGAACTTGTTCACATTCTGAAATGTGAAAAAAAAACCCAGCTGCCCACTGGTTAAAAAATATTTTGGTTAAAACGAGCTGGAAAACATGTAATACAGATATGTATAGTAGTTTCATGATGAGCTCAAGGTCTCATTACTCCTGGTGAAGCAAAAGCAAGTTGCAGAGACCGCTTCTGGATCCTCCATTTCTTCACTGTTACTGAATGATCCCCATGACATGCAATGTTTTAATATTCCAGGGAATGTGGCCCTGATCAGCAGAAGATAATGCATTATCCACCTGATTCAGGCAGGATCCGTCGCTGCTTACACAGATGCAAATACTTTAGCTGATTCTAGGTGACAACAATTTTAACGAGTGTTTGGCTCCGTTTCCCATGAGTGTTTTCCATCCGTTGGAATTTTCCATATTGCATACACAAGGTCACTTTTAAAATTATCCACGTCTCCCGTGTTTAAGGCCTCACTCTTTCTTGATGTCCACACACATATGCACAGGATAGGATTATGCATGACTTCATTTTAAACTGGAGAGCCAACTTCCTCTTTAAATAGGATGCTAGCCATCATCTAAGAAATTAGACATCCTACCACCAGTGTCATTTTACAAACTGCTGCACTGCCCCTATTAATATTGAGACAAAGGCAATCCTTGAGTTGAACGACTCAGGGACTGTAATTGTATTGGAGACACATGCTTGGCAAAAGGCCAGGATTTTGTCATGTGCAATGAGAGCTATCAACTCCATGGTGGCCTTGAGGTTAGTTGACGTCTCATCTTGCAGTAATTGGCCCACCAGAAATTTCAGGCAACAGAGGTGATTCTTTCCAGCAAGGTAAAATAAGTCCCCATTACCTATAACCTAAACCTTATTTAGAAATACAATGCTGGGAATATTAATGCAGCCAAATGTCATTGTACATAATTTAATACAGAGGGCACTGGGCATCATTACATTAACTTCTTAACTAATTAGATAATCATTTCAGAAATTGCCTGATATATTTTGAATTGGTGCTCATCCCATAATACCTGTTTTATACTACAGCAGTCAATTGAAAATGCCCTTTAATGCTTCAAATTCAATTGTGAGGTTTTTTTTTAATTCATATTCAATAAATAGCAAGCAAAGGACATGTAGATTTTGTTTCATATTAGCATTCACACATTCCTAGCAATCCACATAATTAACGCCATTCATTCCCCAGTGGCTCCCTGTCAAGAGCAACTCATGCACTGACCCGATGAATCACTTGACTGTTCTTTAATAAGAAGTGTTTGGTAATGTTACTGAACTGATTGTTTAAAAATCCAGACAAATATCTGGCAAAGATGTATTGAAATTACATTATTGTAGATGGATAATTTGAATTCAGCTTTCAAGAGGGAAGAGGGTTTAATTGTCAAATATACCAACAACGGAATCAATTCTCACTTGCAGCAGTGTTACAGACCTGTAAACACATTGTTTTAGTTTAGTTTAGTTTAGATACATCGTGGCCCACGGAGTCCGCACCAACCAGTGATCCTCGCACATTAACACTATCCGACACACATTCGGGACAATTTACATTTATACCAAGCCAATTAACCTACAAACCTCTACGTCTTTGGAGTGTGGGAGGAAACCGTAGATCTCGGAGAAAACCCACATGGTCACGGGGAGAACTTACAAACTCCATACAGACAGCACCTGTAGTCGGGATCAAACCTGGATCTCTGGCACTGTAAGGCAGCAACTCCATCTCTGTGCCACCATGCTGCCCACCCTTCATAGGTAACATGTGATAAACACAAATTCAATAAACGAATAACCCCAATACTCATTCAAAAAAGACCAAAGACCAAAGTGCAACCAAAGACATTCCATCGTCCATAGGTTAGTGCTGTATAGTGTTTGAGAACCTATAGGTTGTTGGTAAGAAGTTATTCTTGAACCTGGTGGTCACATTTATCAGACTACTTCCCAATGGTAGGAGTGAAATGGGAGTATGGCCAGCATCTTCTATAGATCCTTTCCATGGATTGGCTATTGTGAACCACTTTTGTAATCTCTTTCATGCCTGGGCATTTGAGTCACTGCACCAGGCCATGATGCAACCAGTCAATAAGCACTCTTCTGTACTCTTGTAGAAGTTCTATAGAGTGTTCATTGGCCTAGTGAATATCTTCAATCTTCCAAGAAGTAGGCTTTTTTCATGAATGCATCAACATGCTGGGTCCAGGACACATCCGGGATATGCCCGCCCAAGAACCTAAAGGTATTGATTCTCTCCGCCACCAACCCGTTGATGAGGACAGGGCCGTGGATCCTCAGCTTTCTCCTTCTCAGTCAATATCAGCTCCTTGATCTTGCTGACGTCGATAACAAGGTTGTTGTTCCGACACCACTCAAATTATCAATCTCCCTAGATAGACAAAAAAAGCCGGAGTAACTCAGCGGGATAGACAGCATCTCTGGAGAGAAGAAATGGTTGACGTTTCAGGTCGAGACCGTTCTTCAAACTCCCTCCTGTATTCTGAATCGCAATTACCCATAATTTTCCCAACAGCGAAGGTATCATCGGCGGATTTAAATATGACATTGAAATTGTGTCTGGCTACACACTCATGGGTATCGAGTGAATAGAACAGGGAATTGAGCACACACCCCTAAGATGTTTCTGTGTTGATGGTTGTAAATGTGAAGTGTTGTTGCCAGTTTGTACTGATTGTGGGCTGTTGGTGAGGAAGTTGATGAGCAGAGATCCAGATCTCTGGATCTGATGGGTCTCCAGGGTCAGGTGACAGGTCTTGACCCAAAATGTCACCTATTTCCTTTTCTCCTGAGTTGCTGCCTGACCTGCGGAATGACTCCAGTATTTTTTGTCCATCTTCAGATCTCTGTTTGATACCGTTGTAATGGGGATGATGGTGATGAACCGAGCTGTGGTTGATGAACAACAGTCTGGCCTAAGTGTCCTTGTTGTCTAAAGGGCCTGTCCCACTTGGAGACTTTTTCGGCGACTGTCGGCATCATGGACTCACGTATCAGGTCACTGAAAAAGTCGAGTCGTGACGCGACATGATGACCTATTGACACCCGGTGTTTCCTCAAGTGTCACAACATTTTTGTTGTCGCCGCTGGATTTTGAAATGTTCAAACTCTTTCGGCGACCCTGATACGTCAGTCGATGATGCCGGCAGTTACCAAAAAAATCACCAAGTGGAACAGGCCCTGAAGTGTTCCACTGCAGAATGGAGAGATAACAAGATCACATTCCCTTTGATCTAATGTGGCAGTGGGCAAATTGTAGTTGATCTTAAAACAGAAAACTGCTATCATTGAACATGACTGAAATGGTCAGATTGACATAAAAAGTTAACTGTTTCCCATTTCTTCTAGGGAAAACAGCCTGCTATCCACATTGTGTATGTGATTCCTCAATTAACCAGTTGGTTCTGAAATTCCCTCCAAAGTAGCTGATAGTTCAGCTTCATGGAGGATTTCTGAAATGCAACCAAAGATAGCCAACAAATGTCAGCAAAGTATGAATCATGCAAGAAAAATTAATGGGATCATTATGGGTATCTAAATTATGTTGTGTTGTACAACATTTTTATATACCTGTACTATGTAGTAGAAATATATATTATCACCTTCAGCTAAATGTCATATATATTATCATATTACAGTCTTAAACCCCTTTCTCACGGGGCGACTTGATGCAAGAGTTAACCAGAGTTGAACATCGTGGGAACCTCTTGCGATAACCGTACGGCATTCGTGGACCACTGTGGCGCTAACAGCAGGTACTCGTGTAACTTGGTGACTCAGGAGAAAATTCAAACAAGCTTGAATTTCTCCAAGAGTGACGTACACTTGTGGTTGAATATTGCAACATTATATGCACGTAGTGGCCAGTGCGATATCCGTACTGACTCTTGCGTGTACCGTGGGAACTCCTGCGAACGGTGAACCCGGAAGCTGGACAGAGGGGACAGAAGGTGAGTAAAAATTGTCTTCTGTGGGATTGAATTTAAAAAATAAAGATTTGCATCCGCATATGGACATCAACTTATTCATGAGTTATGTTAATGTGATTCAAGAAAATAACTATAATCTTCAAAAGGGACTTTACTGAAAGGTCCCGCATTTTTATGGTCCGTGAGAAATTTTTCACTTCTTTGAGAGATACAGCTCGGAGTCCTCGCCGACCAGCGATCGATGCCTTTCCGAAGCAGGGTCCGGAACGCTACCAATCAATGTTCTCCAGAGACCCGTGTAAAGGAGTGAACTGCACAAGCTGGTTTAAAACGAAGACAGACACAAAAAGCTGGAGTAACTCAGCGAGTCAAGCAGCATCTCTGGAGGAAAATAGGTGATGTTTCGGGACGAGACACATCTTCAGACTCAATTCCGATTAGGATGTCTGAAGAAGGGTTCCGATTCGAATCGCCACCTATACTTTTTCTCCAGAGATGCTGCCTGACATGCTGACTTACTCCAGCTTTTTATGTTTTTCTTCCCAGATCTGACTTACCTGCTGAGTTACACCAACATTTTGTGTCCTTTTGTGCGTATTAACCAGCAATAATATTAGATCAGAATTGCATCTTTCCGCTAATACAGTCAATTATTAGTCAATTAATAATAGAATCAATTATTGTTGGTGACATTTCACCTATGAATATCAGACTATTTTCGCAGAGGTAAGGGCTAATTAGGCATAGCAAAAGGTATGAACACTTTTAAACATTTTTTTCCGACTATTTTGTCAAATGCAAATACAGGGAGAATGATCAAAGTGCTCACATGGCTCACTCTGTTAGAAGCATTCTGAGTTTAAATGTTCCGTGTATTCCTTCTTAAAGTATAAATTTTTGTGTGGTTAGGGGTGCGATTGAGAACAGCTGGGAAAGGGCGGAGGGGGCGTTACGAATAACAGCGTTTCCCTGGCCATATTATGGCCCATTCCCCAACTGTAACATTAATCAAGCTCTGTCTAACTCCGCCTTCACACCATCCCCCTGTGACATGGGTTAGTCATCGCTGGGCGGGCTGTGGGCCGAATGGCCTGCCAACGGGAGTCAGAGACTTGACACTGAGATCCATTGTGCAGGAAGGAACTGCGGATGCTGGTTTTTACCGAAGATAGACTCAAACGCCACCTGTTCATTTTCTCCAGAGATGTTGCCTGAACCATTGAGTTACTCCAACATTTTGTGTCTGTGTTCACTATGAACATTGAATTATTTAATTTTAGGGCGTAACTTACACTCTCTCTCTCCATCCCATCCCCCCCGTACCCCCCCCTGTCTAAATCCCCCCCCCCCCCCCCCCCCCCCAGGGTTAGTCATGTCGGTTTAACCAGTCCAAGGTTTGCAACGATGGTTCCCTCTTGGGATCACACTAACCCTAGCCAACAATTGGCCTATCAGGGAACCAAATATAGACATAAAGTGCTGGAGTGACTCAGTGGGTCAGGCAGCATCTCTGGAGGAAAGGGTTAGGCGACATTTCGGGTCGGGACCCCTCTTCAAAATACCTTGCTGAGGTCATCTGTTGTTGGCCCTGATTTGTCCCGGTCTTTTCTTGCTTCCAGTTCCCCCCTACAATCATCCCGAAGAAGGGTCCCGACCAAAAATGGAATCTATTCCTTTTCTCCAGAGATGCTGCTTGGCCCGCTGAGTTATTCCAGCATTTTGTGTCTAATTTGCTGATTCAGACAGTTTTATATTATCAAGGATTCTGCGCTGACTCTTTACTCTGAAACACACGTTGGAAATTTAAACTTGGGCGCAACTAACATCGTCTTACTACCGTGGGAACTCTTTAACTCAGCGGGCAGGCAACAGTTGATTGTTGCTCCCTTCAGTTTCCCTGGGGGTCGGGACGGGACTGGAGTTGGGAGGGAAAGGTGGGGGAGTCGAAGGAGAGGAGGGGGAGACAGATGGGGGTGTCTTCATTTACTGGCGGCGGGTGTCTGTCACTGAAACAGGCAGGTGAGATTTCACATCCACCTTGTGTGTGCCTCTCTCTCTCTCCCTCCCCCTCCCTCTCACACAGGCTGAGAGACTCTGCCTCTGTGAGTGTACGTCTCTTTCTCCCCCTCTCCCTCACACAGTAAGACCGATCGCCCCATTCTCTCTCTCTCTACCTCCACCTGTCTCTCTCTCTCCTTCCCTCTCCCTCCACCTCTCTCTTTCTCCTTCCCCTTCCCCTCTGCCTTCTACTCTCCACCTCTCTCTCTTTCTCCCCCCCCCCACCCTCTCTTTCTCCCCCTCCCCCACCTCTCCTTTCTCCCCCCCCCCTCCCCTCTCTTTCTCCCCCCCACACACAATAAGACCGATGTATTCTGTTTAGTCTCTCTTCACTCCCACACACACAGATAGACCAAGGTTATGTGCACACTTTCTCTTCCGCGTCACCCCGAAGTACATCACACTGCCTCTGTGCCTCTCTCTCTGTCTCTCTCCCCCTCTCTCCTAAGTAATGTGGCATCTTCCTGCAGTAAAGTCACGGCATTAGTACAGGCATGTCTCCAAATGAGCCAATTCAACCAAGGGAGGATATTTATAGTGTGTGGAAAAAAAAAGTGACATCATTTGTGCCACGTGATGATTTAATTACACTTGACAGTTTACAATGTTCATTCAAGATTTAACGGGAAAGCTCGGGAGACGGACAAGTCACTCGCACAAATAACAGAAATGCCGAGTACCGTGGGAACTCTTTGTCTACCCCCCCCCGTTATATCGTGTGATATCGTGCTAGACCACGACCACTTCACTCTGGCTACATCTTGCGTCAAGTCGCCCCGTGAGAAAGGCCTATTACACACATGCTGGGAAGCTTCTGGGGGTGTGCAATAATACTAATTGACAAACAACACATGATTGATGTTACATACCATATTTGACATTTGATTGCAATTGCTTTCCACAAACACTGGTGCGTTGGATGATGGTATGCTCCTATGTTTATAAAATACTCGTCTCTGACTATGGTTGGCTGGAACAAAGATCCCTTCAACCATGTTCAAGAAGGAACTGCATATGCTGGAAAATCGAAGGTAGACATAATTGCTGGAGAAACTCAGCGGGTACGGCAGCATCTATGGAGCGAAGGAAATAGGTAACGTTTCGGGCCGAAACCCTTCTTCAGACTGAGTCCCTTCAACCATGCTTCTAGGTAACAAGCTTTAACCACAAGACTTCAATGGGCACATTCCTATCTCAGGTTCCAATCTTCAATGGCACATGGTCCTTTTGACTCTCGGAGATGTCAAATTCCTTTTTCTTATGGGGTTGATAAGTATAAGTAGGGTCGACCTTTCCTCTGGCTGGTGTACCAAGAACCATCTCAAAACAAGCAATCCAGGACAGAAGGGTGAACAATGTTCTTCCTTCAAATCTTTGAAATCTATCATCCAAGAGGGCAGTGGATGCTCAGGCACTGAGTGCATTCAAAGCAGGGATGGAGGATATATAGCTACTAAGAGAATCAATGGATTGAGGGCAGTGCAGGAATGTGCCATTGAGGTGGAAGATCAGCAGGATTGTAAGAAGGAAAAGAGAGAAGAGGCTGAGTGGTCTACTCTTACTCCTATCTTTTATGTTCTTAACTTCATAGTGTTAGCCAATTCTCTCCTACATCTCCCAGCCCAAGGACAAACACACAAAACATTTGTGTTGACATGTGTTCAGCTTTCAAAGCCAATTGATTCTTGATTCACCTGCATGAGTTATTACACATTTTTGGAAGATTAGTTTCATTACCTTGTGACTTCAGATTAAATTGGTGAGACCCCTCTGACTGCAGAGCATAGCTTTAATGTGTATTTCATGCATGGAAGCATCCCTTACTAGAGGGTCAATGTTAATTATTGTGGAGAATGAATTGCATTCTCCACTGAATTGCATTTTCATTTCAGTGCCTCGTTTTAAATGGGATTCCCCTCATTCTGCTGCCAAACAGATTCAAGTTCAAGTTTGTTCCTCTACATAAATAATTATTAGAAAATAGCCATCAATTAGAATGAAGTGTTCTTCATTGCAATACATTTCTTTTGAGCATTGGTGATTTTACAGGCACAACTGCAGCTGCAGTACCTCTTGTGATGAGCAGAAAGCTAATGCTCCATTTATAATTGACCTATATTATGTGTCCACTTCACTGGCAGTTCCATTTCTTTGGTTACGTGATTGTCACAAGAGGTGGCATTTCTCAGTTTGACCATGTGGGGATCATTGCAGAGCTGATATTCCTTTTCACCTGCGGCATTTTTTGTATTTCTGATAGAGCATACACGGTTCTTTTTGGTGTACAATGAGAGCTGAAGTACCATTGAGGTGTGCTGCACAGCAGTGAACCATTCAACCCAGTGATCACTCATTGCTTTTTGCCAGGTACGGAAATCGCTATCAAAATATGATACTAAAGCCATCTGAAACTAATCCTACTCTTGTGCTTTCATTTTCCAGACCTGCATAAACATAAATCCAACTTTCCCTTTTAAAGCCCAAAGTATTCCATGCCCTACTTGTGCTCTCTGCAAATAAGTTTCAACTAAGCCACATTTCTAGTGGGTGATGAATTCTGTGAAATGAAAGACTTTTTAAAGATATGATTGGCCCCTCTCGACTAGCACGAGTTGGTCCAAATGTTACAGAATTTCTTTCTTGCAAAACAAAATTCCTCAGCATATTTAAATACTGTAACCTGATAAACCTTTATTAAATCAATTGAAATGGGCTCAAATATAAGCATTCTTACGCATTGTCTATTTCATCACCTGAGAATAACCTGAATCATGGAGAATCATAAAGTATTACAGTATGGAAACAGGCCCTTTGGCCCACTGATTCCAACTATCTGCCACCATCTACACTAATCCTACATCTATGGTTTTTTTTAAAATTCTCCTCACATTCTCAACAATTTCCCCCAGATTCCAACATTCCACATACACTCGGGCAACTTACAGTGGTCAATTAACCAACAAAACTACATATGGAAGAGAACCAAAGATTCAGAAAAAACACACCCAGTCGCAGGGAGTCCGTGCAAACTCCACACAGCGAGTGCTTGACATCAGGATTGAACCCGGGTCTCTGGCGCAGAGAAAGCAGTGGCTCTACTAGCTGCATCACAGTAGTGGAGAATGTACCTTGTGATTTTAAATAATTGAAATCTTATCAAAAATAAAAGGATCCATTCATTTGATGAATTGGCAAATTGGACACTTTCTTAGAAGAAATATTAATTCCATCGTGTCTCTACAAGTAGCAGAAAATTACCATTGTTATTAATTTGGAAAAGAGCTGTGGTCAGTTTTGAGGCCTCCTGTTTTGGGCTTTTTTTAATCACTTTTGGGAAACTTGCCGTGACTTTGCTCCTGATTTGTAGTCACTTTAGTTGACAATCGATTTGTTAATGATTGGCTGTCCAAGTTGCTGCAATTAACTGCATCGAGATGTCAACTCCTTTCCATAGACAGTGTTTTAGTTCATGCATCTCACTCAGATTAAGTTACCTTTTTGAGAATTGAAGTATTTATAAATATCTACCCTGTTCAATGATATCAAGACTGTCCAATGATTAGTTTTGCTCAATTTCAAGGTGTGAATTTAATGATTTTATGTCATTCTGCCCTCTTTTGTCACCTCAAATGCCTTGTTTGCTATTGCTTCTTATTTGGGGGTAGGTTGTGCTTTATTATTTGAAACTATATTGGGATGGTGAGCTTAGTCTTTGTGTAGTACATAAATGGACCTGATGTGGAGTCCTGGGAGTGCCTTGCAGCTGACCGCGCGAGGTAGAGAGGTACCCTGAACCAACATCTCAAAACGGGGGAAGAGAAACTGTTGAACGCAGCGGCAGACAAGCGGGCGTGCAGAAAGGAGCGCAGCAACTTCAACAAACCAGAGACCACACACAAATGTGACCTTTGCCACAGAGACTGTCACTCCTGCATTGGTCTTTTTCAGCCACAAGCGACGCTGCTCTAGCCGAGGTTTGGAGCAAGTAGCCAACAACTAGGATGCATCACCCATGGTCAGTCATGACCGAGAGGGGCCTACCAGTTGTTTGTTGCTCTTAGGGTGCCTTATAATGCCTTATAATGCTGCTATCCATTGGAAGCAGGAATGCTGGAAAGTTGAGTGATGACATTAAGTGTACCACTTCTAGTATCCAAATCTTAAATCAAGACGTGATTTAAGACTCTGTTATAAGTATCTACTAATGCCCTCACTTTACGGAGATTATACCGTATCAACCTATATTTCATAGAATAGAATAGAATAGAATAGAATAGAATAGAATAGAACACAATGCCTTTTATTGTCATTCAAACGGCTTGGTTTGACCGAAATTGCATTTTCTACAGTCTTACATTACAAAAAAACTCTAGACCGACACTTAACACAGTTTGCATAAACATCCATCACAGTGAACCTCCAACATCTCCTCACTGTGATGGAAGGCAAAAGTTTTATCTCTTCACTTTGTTCTTCTCCTGCAGTCCAGCAGTCCAAATGCAGCGTTGAGACGAACTTGATCTCTTGATGTTAAAGCCCCCGGCGGGCGATGGTAAGTTCTGTGGCCATTTAAGCCACACCGGGGGATGTTAGTCCTTACCTCAAGTCCTTTAAACCACGCGATTCCAGTGGGGGAAGTTGCCTTTGCAGGAGCTCCGAAAAGCAGTCTCCCACCAGGGACCTGCGAGCTCCCAATGTTCCTGTCCACCGGGCCGGCGGCTGAACCCTCCGAAGCTCCGAAGTCGGGTCGCAGCCGCGCGCCACCACAGCTTTTCCCACTCCAGAGACGGCCAGCTCCGCGATGGCAGGTCCGCAGGCTTCGCAAATGGAGCCCTCAGGTTTGTTCCCGGCCGGAGGCCGCTGCCGGCTACACGATGTTAGGCCCAACGACATCGGAGACCCGATAGAAGTAGACCGATCTACTTCACTATCTTATTCTCTTCTCAGCATGGGTAAAGCTATCATCAATCACAATTCTGAGTGTCACCCCTCCCAATCAAGAAGATACTTCCAGCCAACGAAGCAATACTTACCTTTAATATTTTATTTTATATTTTATAATTTTAAATGAAACATGTTTAATTCTGAGGAGTAATTTCTTTTAGATTCTATCATTTACAAAGGATTTCCAAAACACAAGTACAATACATACAGTACCAGAAAAATATACCTATGAGTTGCAGACAAAAAGTGTCCTTTGAGGACAGAGGCAGAGAGGAAGATTCTATGCTTTTATCTCTGTAACTTTTGCTCACTCTCACTGTCTTTTAACATTTTGTACAATGTTTCCACTAGTTGGTATCTTCTGCATGTGCTTTGTATCTACATTAACCAAGTCAACTGGGCGGTTTGACAACACGGGCCTTGTTTTTGTTCGCTAAGATCACACATCATCATTATCATCAATCTTGTAATAAGATTCCTGTGGTTCAGTTGTTCTTTAAAATCAGGATCATAATCTTAAGGTCATCATTGTTAGGATAGGAACTTGGTTCTCCCATGCCACATGGCAATCCACACAGGCCTGCCTGTGCACAAAGCAGTTTATCTAGTGCACCCTACAGCGATTATCTTATGACTGTCACATTAAAGTCCTTGACTAAGTTTTCTGGAGCAGAATCCATTATTGTCCCACCTCTAGAAGAGTTAAGGGACTGTCCCACTGTACGAACTAATTCAAGAGCTCTCCCGAGTTAAAAAAAAAAAATCAAACTCGTGGTAAGCACGTAGAATGTACGTAGCGGGTACGTCGGAGCTCGGGACGTCTCTTAGCGGCTCGTAATGCTAACGGCAGGTACTCCGGAAAAGCGGTAAGCTCGTGAAGATTTTTCAACATGTTCAAAAATGTCCACGAGAGTCCCGAGTACTTACGAGTGACTATTACCATAATTCTCCGAGTTCGAATCAGGGGAAACTCGGGAGAACTCTTGAATTAGCTTGTACAGTGGGACAGGCCCTTTATCTCATTAATCCTTTTTCCTTGGCTTGCCTGCAAATAACAGATGCTCGTGAGTCATAACAGGACTGAATCCATATCTAAGCTACCCTCCAGAATAAGACATGTATATTTGGATTCCTGATCAACAGAGATCGAGGTTAGGTAAACTGCAGGGCTATGTTGCATGGAGCAGTGTGTGAGGATAGTTATGATCTCCTCCCTTTGCTGCTGAGTGGTGCCTTACAAATAGAAATCCTCACTCCTGTCAGCCCTTGTCTACCAATGCCTCCAGCGTGATGTCTCAGGCTTCTGAAATCAGCCACGTTTCCAGCGAGCTCCCACTTCAGTTTATAATTGTATAGCACCTCTATTATTGGCGAACGTTTAGCTTCAGTGCTTGTTGATTTGAATTTACATTACCTGGGAATGTTTGCCAAGGCCAGTACTACTGCAAACTAGATGCTGAAATCATGGTAATGACATTGGAAAGCAAATTGTGTGGGTCCTACAGAGGATCAAACAGGTGCACAATAATCCCAATGTCTATTTTTAATGAGCTGTTTAATTTAAACCCTAAACCATTCAGAAAATGTTCTAGTCAAGACTACTCAATTTAAAGCTCTGAAAGAGAAAATGTCTGGAGCAAGGACAAGAAATAGATTAGTTTACTTAGTTCCTTTGAGATAAGGTCTTTTCAGTAAAATAGCTTATTTAAAGGTATAAATCCACATTATTCTTCATTGCCCTGGATGATACTGGAAGTTTTGCAGGTAAAAATGCATCTTAAAGCTGTGTTTCATGGAGGATATGCCACGTTCATGCAAGCTCACAGTTGAATGGACGGAGTGTCAATTTAATAGGTTGCATTGGCTTGGTTGATGTTGAGATTTGATAATGTATTGTATTGTATTGTATTGTATTTTAATGACCACACAGCCAGGCTGGTGGAATTTGTTATCAGTACAGCTCGGTACAGGTTCCAACATTTCATCAAACATTAAACATATAGCATAGATATACATACAAACAGACGCATTACATAATACATAAGGGCCATGCTTATTCTTATTCCTCACCGTACAGAGTTTAAAATGTTAATTGCAGTGGGAATGAAACTGTTTATGAAACGGTTTGTTTTGGAGGCAATGTCAGGCCTGCATTCATCCAGGCAGCTGGAGAATGCCCCATTATGTTCTTAATGTGCCATGTAGATAGTGGAAAATCTTTAAGGTGGCATGAGATGAGTCACTTATAACAGCATACCCTGTCCTTATCCTTCAACCACAGTATTCATGTGGCCAGTCCACCATTTGGTCTGAAGTAACATCCAGGATGTTGAAGGAAGATGTGTCCTTTTTGTAAATGGTCATTCTACAGGAGTTTTGTTGCATGAAAGTTGTATTCTACTTACCAGGCCAGGCCTGAATGATGCATTGTCCCTGCTGCGCTTGTCATGAATAGATACAAAATGCTGGAGTAACTCAGCGGGACAGGCAGCATCTCTGGAGAGAAGGAATGGGTGTCGTTTTGGGTCGAGACCCTTCTTCAGACTGGGTCTGTAGAAAGGTCTCAACCCAAAACGTCATCCATTCCTTCTCTCCATAGGTATTGCCTGTCTCTTGCTGAGTTACTCCAGCATTTTGTGTCTATCTTCGGTTTAAACCAGCATTTGCAGTTCCTTCATAGCTCCTTGACAAGTGAGTAGGAACGGAAAGGTAGTACATCCATGGATAACAAGGGAAATCAGGGATAGTATCAAAGCGAAGGATGATGCGTACAAATTAGCCAGAAAAAGCAGCATACCGGAGGACTGGGAGAAATTCAAAGACAAGCAGAGGAGGACAAAGGGCTTAATTAGGAAAGGAAAAATAGATTATGAAAGAAAACTGGCAGGGAACATAAAAACTGACTGCAAAAGTTTTTATAGATATGTGAAAAGAAAGAGAGTAGTTAAAACAAATGTAGGTCCCTTGCAGTCAGAAACAGGGGAGTTGATCATGGGGAACAAGGATATGGCGGACCAATTGAATAACTACTTTGGTTCCGTCTTCACTAAGGAAGACATAAATAATTTGCCGGAAATAGCAGGGGACCGCGGGTCAAAGGAGTTGGAGGAATTGAGTGAAATCCAGGATAGCCGGGAAGTGGTGTTGGGTAAATTGAATGGATTAAAGGCCGATAAATCCCCAGGGCCAGATAGGCTGCATCCCAGAGTACTTAAGGAAGTAGCTCCAGAAATAGTGGATGCATTAGTAATAATCTTTCAAACTCTTTAGATTCTGGAGTAGTTCCTGAAGATTGGCGTGTAGCAAACGTAACCCCACTTTTTAAGAAGGGAGGGAGAGAGAAAATGGGGAATTACAGACCAGTTAGTCTAACATCGGTAGTGGGGAAACTGCTAGAGTCAGTTATTAAAGATGGGATAGCAGCACATTTGGAAAGTGGTGAAATCATTGGACAAAGTCAGCATGGATTTACGAAAGGTAAATCATGTCTGACGAATCTTATAGAATTTTTCGAGGATGTAACTAGTAGCGTGGATAGGGGAGAACCAGTGGATGTGGTGTATCTGGACTTCCAGAAGGCTTTCGACAAGGTCCCACATAAGAAATTAGTATACAAACTTAAAGCACAAGGCATTGGGGGTTCAGTATTGATGTGGATAGAGAACTGGCTGGCAAACAGGAAGCAAAGAGTAGGAGTAAACTGGTCCTTTTCACAATGGCAGGCAGTGACTAGTGGGGTACCCCAAGGCTCAGTACTGGGACCCCAGCTATTTACAATATATATTAATGATCTGGATGAGGGAATTGAAGGCAATATCTCCAAGTTTGCGGATGACACTAAGCTGGGGGGCAGTGTTAGCTGTGAGGAGGATGCTAGGAGACTGCAGGGTGACTTGGATAGGCTGGGTGAGTGGGCAAATGTTTGGCAGATGCAGTATAATGTGGATAAATGTGAGGTTATCCATTTTGGTGGCAAAAACAGGAAAGCAGACTATTATCTAAATGGTGGCCGATTGGGAAAGGGGGAGTTGCAGCGAGACCTGGGTGTCATGGTACACCAGTCATTGAAGGTAGGCATGCAGGTGCAGCAGGCAGTAAAGAAAGCGAATGGTATGTTAGCTTTCATTGCAAAAGGATTTGAGTATAGGAGCAGAGAGGTTCTACTGCAGTTGTACGGGGTCTTGGTGAGACCACACCTGGAGTATTGCGTGCAGTTTTGGTCTCCAAATCTGACGAAGGACATTATTGCCATAGAGGGAGTGCAGAGACGGTTCACCAGACTGATTCCTGGGATGTCAGGACTGTCTTATGAAGAAAGACTGGATAGACTTGGTTTATACTCTCTAGAATTTAGAAGATTGAGAGGGGATCTTATAGAAACTTACAAAATTCTTAAGGGGTTGGACAGGCTAGATGCAGGAAGATTGTTCCCGATGTTAGGGAAGTCCAGGACAAGGGGTCACAGCTTAAGGATAAAGGGGAAATCCTTTAAAACCGAGATGAGAAGAACTTTTTTTTCACGCAGAGAGTGGTGAATCTCTGGAACTCTCTGCCACAGAGGGTAGTTGAGGCCAGTTCATTGGCTATATTTAAGAGGGAGTTAGATGTGGCCCGTGTGGCTAAGGGGATCAGGAGGTATGGAGATAAGGCAGGTACGGGATACTGAGTTGGATGATCAGCCATGATCATATTGAATGGCGGTGCAGGCTCGAAGGGCCGAATGGCCTACTCCTGCACCTAATTTCTATGTTTCTATGTTTCTATGAATTGAATATTATGCAATCATCATTCAGCATCCCCACATATAATCTTCTGGTGGAAGAAAGCCACCAGAAGGTGGCTTTGATGAGGCAGCCTAGCAGTGTTTAGGCTTGGATATGGGTCTGAGGAACTGCAGTAATGACCTGGGATGGGATGATTGAAATCCAACAATCACAATCATCTTTCTGTGTGCAAGGTACAATTTTACCCATTGGAATGTTTTTTTTTCCACTAGATATCCAGGAGATTACCAATGTTTAAACCATCCTTAGAATCTCCTGGCACTGTTTCATTGCTGAACCAATATTGACTCAGATGCAATAAGCATTTAATCGAATTGACTAAAACCCTTCAGTGAATCATAAATTATGTTTTGTAATCTACTTTCAGATTTTAAAATTGCTCGTATTTAATTGTTGCTGATAGGACTGTGTGTGAAAATGTAATATCTTTCTAATGTTATAACTTAAAGCTCTTCTACTGAGTTGTGGGTAAAAGTAGTCAATTCTTGCCTTCTGAGGAAGGGTCTTGATCCGAAACATCACCCATTCCTTCTCGCCAGAGATGCTACCTGTCCCGCTGAGTTACTCCAGCATTTTGATACTTGCCTAATAGGTAGAGTTGCCAACTGTCCCGTATTTGCCGAGACATCCCGTATATTGGGCTAAATTGGTTTGTCCCATACGAGACCGCCCTTGTCCCGTATTTGACTGCTACTGCGCAGTTCAAGGGGACAGTCGGGTCGGAGTGTCGCGTCCGGCCCTGCCTCACCCGCCCAGATGTAGTGCAGCCCATGGAGTGCAGCAGCAGTGTCTCGCCCGTGGCCCTGTCAGTTGGCAGCCCGGCCAGCTGTCCGACCTTCGGACCTTCGCTTACCGCCGACATCACCAGCCCTCCTTTTCATGGGCGATCATCGGTTCATGAGTTGGATGGGGTGCCGGACTATTCTCGCAACATCGCGCGCCCGGGCCAAAACTCCTCAGCTGGCCCGCCGGCTGGGCTTTGTGTGCAGTCCAGCACCCGGGCCAACTCATCATTCACCCAGCCACGGCCGAGTTGGTCAACAAATTGCCTTTGGGAATTTATCCCTTATTTTGACCTTTTGTACCTTATTTGGGCGTGAGAAAGTTGGCAACCCCAAAATAGGTCCCACCTGAAACTTAACCAGTATTAAATTCCTTCCAAGCCTCATCATGAAAGTTATAACAAGTTAGTTTGAAATGCTTTGTCGGGGATCAGCAGTTGTTATTTAAGGACAACTGGTGAAGCCAATCAACGTCAGTACCGGACTGTGCATGGCCCACAGTTTACCATTAGCAGCTTCTAAACTCCATTGATAACCTATAATTACAAATTGCCTGTGCTAATGAGACCTTGTTTACTTCCTTCAGGCGACCAGTTGAAGACGACAAGCAAAATAATTGAAACCTCTATGTTGCAGAGAGTGGTTGATGTAAATTACCTTGCTGTTTGAATTATTGGTATTTCTTTCTCCACTGACAGTGGGAATGAAAAATTGATCAAAATTAGCATAGGCGTAAATTACAAATTTACACCCATACACTGTGCCTGTGGTATTCTACATAGAATATTTCCAGATTTTTCAATGTATTTGTAAAGTTTGTGCAGTTGAGCCTCCAACTTCCACTCCTCTACTCCTTCTTAAGTTTAATCATCTGGCATACATATACTCTAAGTGGATATTTTTAAGGCAGAGATAGACAAATTCTGGATTAGAACGGGTGTCAAGGGTTATGGGGAGAAGGCAGGAAAATGGGATTAAGTGGCAGAGATTAGGAGGCACCATGGTCGAATGGCGGAATATGTTCGATGGGCAGAATGGCCGAATTCTACCATAACTTGTGAACCTTCCCTATTTTTCCTCCCATTATGATCTTCTCTGTATTAAATTTAGTCAGGATTTAGTTTAGTTTATTGTCACCTGTACCGAGGTACAGTGAAAAGCTTTCATGATAGATTGCTTTTCGTAGATTCAGTGAAGAGCTACATGTTTCAAGTGCAGCTGGTGTGCTTAATTGTGCAGGAGCTGTTATTTTTGTGATGGTACGGCCTTGTTTGGCTGATGGTACAGTTGCTACTAGTTTTATGAATGATCATACACCTGACTTATTTCTATGAACGAATGCTGTTATTTTATGTTTGACGGAAAGCGCAATTGTAGAAGATGGACACAAAAAGATGGAGTAACTTAGCGTGACACGCAGCATCTCGAGACCCTTCTTCAGACATTACTGTTGAAGATTCTACCGTGTGGAAATTCTACCATGTGGAAAATATTAAAAGTTTGGAGCTATATATCAGTTTCATGAGCTGAAACGTTCTTTACAACTAATGGCATTTCTTTGAGTTGTTTGTTTAGTGAAGTTGCAAATATATCAGGAAAATTGCACAGTGTGGCCCTACAGAAGGTACCAAGACAAATGACTGGCCAAACTGCGTACGTGTTGGTTGAGCAACAAACATTGCCAATGAAGGGAAGCTCTCTTCATCAAATGGCTGTATAGAATCTTCAAGGACAGATGATGGCTGACAGCTTTGCTCTCAGTCAGAACTGTACTGAAATACCACTTGATTGTGTGCATGAGAGCAAGATGCACCGATGGCCTTCTGATTTAAAGATGAGGCTGCTGGCACTGAATCACAATTAAAATCCTTTTGCTGTGACGGAGGGATGGCTTGAAAACCTAGGGGTCTTTGATCCTGCAGTATGTGCCAGGTTCAGCATGATATTATCCTCGTCACTGCTCCTGGTAACTTATCAAGTGTCAAGGAGAAATCTACCAATTTAAATAATTCTGACAAGCCCTTAATAAAAACACATGGAACTGGAACAAAGTTAAACTTTGCATCTCTCATCTTAAAAATACTGAAGGATTTCAATTAAAAAAAATCAATTAATAGACCAGAATGTTTTATTAGTGTTAAATTCCCTTCCATTGAGGCCAAGAGATTAGGATACCCTATCCTTTTGCTCAACCTACTAAGAGCTCATGTGTTTTTGTGGGGAAGGAGTCAATACACCGATGATGCTATGAAGCATACACTGCCCCCACACCATTAAACATCTTAGAGTCATATAGTGTGGAAACAGGCTCTTCGGCCCAACTTGCCCACACTGACAAACATATCCCAGCTACACTGGTCCCACTTGCCTGTCCATATATCTAGTATCTATCTAGTACATAACTAAAACTCTCATCTTGTCCTCTTCGGTTTGCGTTGTTTTCACATTTGAGCGAAAACAGTACCCGATAGCGCCACCTTACTCGCCATTCTCCTGTGCTGCAAGTGCACCAAGTTTTGTTCCAATCGGTGGAATATTACAAAAGTTAATAAGATTTAAAAATCGTAAAAACCGCACATGCGCAGATTGATCTCCTCTTCTGTCAGCAGATTGGTCTTCTCTCCTGTCATTCGCCAGGCCGGCGACACTCCTTCCAGCACCCGCTGTCAATCACTGGCGGCGAGGAGAATAAAGCTGAAGGAGAGGAGTGAGCAGAGTGTGCAGAACGTGGAGGGCTGTGTCTGTGGCGACCACTACGACGAGCCGAGAGCCGGGAGCTGGGTGTCGCTGAGTGGGGCCGGGAGTCGCTGAGTGGGGCCGGGAGCAGCCTGAGTGGGGCCGGGAGTCGCTGAGTGTGAGTGGGGCCAGGTGTCGCTGAGTGGGGCCAGGTGTCGCTGAGTGTGGCCAGGTGTCGCTGAGTGAGGCCGGGAGCCGCTGAGTGGGGCCGGGAGTCGCTGAGTGGGGCGGGGAGCCGCTGAGTGGGGCCGGGAGCCGCTGAGTGGGGCCGGGAGTCGCTGGGTGGGGCCGGGAGTCGCTGAGTGGGGCCGGGAGCAGCTGTGTGGGGCCGGGAGTCGCTGAGTGGGGCCGGGAGCAGCTGAGTGGGGCCGGGAGCAGCTGAGTGGGGCCGGGAGCCGCTGAGTGGGGCCGGGAGTCGCTGAGTGGGGCCGGGAGTCGCTGAGTGGGGCCGGGAGCAGCTGTGTGGGGGGCGGGAGTCGCTGAGTGGGGCCCGGAGCAGCTGAGTGGGGCCGGGAGCCGCTGAGTGGGGGCCGGGAGTCGCTGAGTGGGGCCGGGAGCCGCTGAGTGGGGCCGGGAGCCGCTGAGTGGGGCCGGGAGCCGCTGAGTGGGGCCAGGTGTCGCTGAGTGAGGCTGAGAACAAAGCTGAAGTAGGTGAGTGAGCAGAGTGTGGAGATTGGGGGTAGGGCTGAGTCTGCGATGACCACCACGATGAACCGAGAGCCGGGAGCCGCTGAGTGCGGCTGGAGCTAGGGCCGGGAGCCACTGAGTGAAGCTGTACCACCCCCACCCGCCCACACACCCCCCATCTCTCCCACCACACACACACCCTCCCCCCCACAACTACCCGCCCACGCACCCCCCTCCCCCCCACACACCCCTTCCACCCCCATAACCCCCACTGCCCACACTCACACAAACCCCCCCCCCCACCGCCTGATGCCTGATGACGGCTACAGGACGCTCCCGCCAGCCTCCATCGGCCCCGCCTGAATTCGTCCCCGTCCTCAGCTGCAGAACGCTTCCTGCCCACACACTATCCCTATCCCTCACACCCCCCCCCCCCCCTGCCCACACACCCTCTCCACCGCTGCAGGACATTCCCCACCACCAGCCCCCGCCTGAAGCAGTCCCCATCCCCAGCTGCAAGATGCTCCCCATCAGTCCCCGCCTGACACCGGTGTGGAGCAGCAGCGGCATGCCACGATAGCGATAGGCAGCGGCAGCGGCAGGTCATGGCAGTGGGAAGGGTAGGCAGGCCACTGCAGCACTCCCCTCCCTCCCCACCGGCCCCCGACAGGCCCCATCTAACGCTGTCCCCCCTCCCCCGGCTGCAGGACGCTCCCCCCACCGGCCCCCAACAGCCTGAAGCCGCCCCCCCAACAAGAAAGAATAGACTAAATAAATCTTATCTTTAACATTTAAATTGTTGTTATATTTTAAGAGTTATTCACATTTTAAGCTTTAATAAATTCCTTTTACACTTGCCGTGCCCGTCAGCTGCGCCTGCGCAGTAATACCTCCGTGTTCTACGTCACAGTGGGAATCCCAATGTGCGGGAATGGCTGCGCCGCCGGAGAGCCGCTAATAGTGGATGGGCGGTGTTGAGGGGGGATGGAATGAATGTGTGGGGGGGTAAGAGCAAGGGGTGGAGTGGGTGGGGGGGTGAGGTGAGGATTGGGGGGATCAGGAGCATCACAACGGGAACCTGTCAGCTGCGCCTGCACAGTTGGATGCTATGCATGAGTGGTGGAATATTGCGTTGGGGGACCAGGCCTCCCATGTGAGAATGGGACCCAACGGGTCCCACTTATTCTAGTATCCCTCTGCACCTATCTTCTCTATGTACCTGTCTAAATGTTTCTTAAACATTGCAATAGTGCCAACATTTATTCCATACACCCACAAGCCTTTGTGTAAAAAAAGTTACCGCTCAGATACCTCTCACCTTAAACCTATATCCTCTGGTTCTCAATTCCCTAACCCTGGGCAAGAGACTCGGTGCATTGACCCGATCTATTCTTTTCATTATTTTGTACACCTCTGTAAGATCACCCCTCATCTTACTGCTCTCCAAGGAACAGTCCTAGCCTGTTCAACCTCTCCCTATAGCTCAGGCCCCAGAGACCTGGCAGCATTCTTGTAAATCTACTCTGCACACCTTCCAGCTTGACAACATGTTACCCAAAACTTAACATAGTACTCTAAATATGGCTTCACCAATGCCTAACGTAATTGCAACATGACCTCCCAATTCCTCAGCCCACCTGCCCAACTGATCAAGATCTTGCTGCAATATTTCACAACCATCTTCACTATCCACAATATCACCCACTTTTGTGTCCTCTGCAAACTAGCTAACATTGCCATGTACGTTCTCATCTAAATCATTGAAATAGATGATAAACATCAATGGGCCTAACACCAAATCCTGAACGTACCACTGGTCACAGACCTCCAGTCTGAAAAGCAACCGTCCATCATTACCCTCTGCTTCCTTCCATGAAGCCAATTGTCTATCTATTCAGCTTTCTTTCCTTGGATCCCATGCAATCTAAGAGCAAACTACCATGCAGAACCATGTCTTCTGTTTGGTATCTGTGTCAACTGGTGTTAGTATTGGCTTATTATTCTGCAAAATAGGTGCACAATGAAAAGCTTTGTTTACTTGCAATCTAGTCCAATCATATTATATATAGTATAGTCATAAACAAGTTCAAACAGGGAAAATGCCAGAGGGCAGAATGTGTTTATACAATTTTGATATGTTACGAATTAATAATTTTCAATTACCTTCTAAATAATCAGACACAATTTCAATGGTTATAATGGATTCCATTTATAATGGGTTTTTACTTCAATGTGGTTTCAGGGGAAGCATCTTCAATAGAATTACATCTTGAGAATGAGGTTCTATTTTAGGTGGGGAAAATGGAAGCTTCAAATCTTTGCATTGTATTGAGTGCACTCTCTCTAATGCCTGTCAATGCAATGCCTTCTTGCATTTTCAAAGGCTCTGAGTACAACCTTGACACATGAGGCCTTGCCGATTGCTGTAGTGTGAATAGTATAGATGTGGATAGTCGAAAAGAGGAGGCTGGAGAAAAAAAATATGATTCAAGTTTAGCAATTACATCTCTCTTTCTCTCGCTCTGTAACGCATTCTATTCTCATCACTTTTGTATATATACAGAGCCCGTGTTTCTTTTATAGCTTGTTGAGATAAAAATCTGAACCACAAATTTCCTATATTAAGCTTCTGTCCCACATAGGCGATTTTTTCCGGTGACTACAGGCGACACATGGCCGCAGGGTGATGCCTGTATGCTCGTGAGTAGTCTCCTCAAGTCGCCTAAAGAATCGTAACGTTTTTCTGGTCGCCGCTGGATTTTGAAATGTTCAAAACATTTAGCCTACTGTGGGCTTGATGCAGCTTATCTTCTCCTGTCGTAGGTGCTGTCGCTGGTTGTCGCCGGGGTGCTGACTTCAGTGAAGTCATCACCCTGCATTGGCGATTATCCACGGTAACCTATGTCAACCGGCGACTGAATTGCCTTTGATTGTCGCCGACAGTAAAAAGCACACATTTTTTTCATCACGAGTATTTTTTTACTCGTGGACATTTTTCACAGTGTTGAAAAAACGTAACGAGTTTCCCGGATTTCCCCGAGTACCTGCCGTTACTCGTACGAGCCGCTACGAGACATCCACGAACTCCTACGGACCCGCTATGGACATTCTCCGAGTTTGAATCAGGGGAAAACTCGGGAGAACTCTTGAATTACCTCGTACGGTGGGACAGGCCCTTAACTAAGGTGGGTTGTATTGTACTGTAGATAGTGAAGATGGTTATCAAAAATTATAGTAGATACAAATTATAGGATCCGTTTGGCAAGTAGGCGGAGGAATGGAGAATGGAGTGTAATACAGATAAGTGCAAGGTGTTGCATGTTGGAAAGATTAAAACCAGGGCAGCTCTTCACAGTGATAGGCAGGACTCTGGGAAGTGTTGTAGAGCACAGGGATCTATCAATGCAGGTACATATTTCCCTGAAAGTGGGATCACAGGCAGAGAGGTTGGTCAAAAAGGATTTCAATACCTTTGTCAGTCAGGGTATTGTATAAAAGTTGAGATATGTTACAATTGTACAAGACATTGATCAGGCTACATTTGGAGTATTATGTTCAGTTTTGGATGTACAGTGCAGAAACAGGCCCTTCGGCCCATCAGATCTGCACTAACCAGCGATCACCCAGCACTATTCTATACACTGGAGACAAGTTTTCATTTTTACCAAAGCCAATTATCCTACAAACCTGTACGTGTTTGGAGTGTGGGAGAACCTGGAGAAAACCCACGTGGTCCCAGGGAGAATGTACTAATTCCATACAGCCAACATACAGCTTGGTCAGGATCGAACCCGGGTTTCTGGAGCTGCAAGGCAGCAACTCTAACACTGTGCTGCCCAAAAGTTGTTAAACTGAAAATGGTGCAGAGAAGATTTACAAGGTTGTTGCTAGGACATGAGGATCTGAGCTAACGGGAGAGGTTGGACAGGCTTGGACTTTATTCCTTGGAGCACTTGAGGCTGAGGGGTAATCCTATAGAGGTGTATAACATCATGAGGGGAATAGATAGGGTGAATGCACAGACTCTGTTACCCAAAGTAGGGGAATCAAGAACCAGAGGGTATAGGTTTAAGGTGAGAAGGGAAAGATGTAATGGGAATCTGAGGGGCAACTTTTTCATATATAGGGTGGTGGGCATATGGAGTGAGCTGCCAGAGGAGGCAGTTGAGACAGGAACTATAACAACATTTAAAAGATATTTAGTTAGGTACATGGATAGAAAAGATTTAGAGAGATGTGGGCAGGTGAGACTACTGTGCATGGGGCATTTTATTCGGCATGGGCAAGTAGCTCTGAAGGGTCCAGTTCCATGCTGTACCACTCTTTGACTGACTGAAGTTTTGGCTTCTTTAGAAATCAAGCTTCTCCTGTTGCTGCTGAGCTAGTATAAATTGTACCTAGCGTCTTACCTCAAGCAGGAGCAGACCTTCATATGTTACTGTCACTTTTGCTAAACTCAGACAGTTTTTTTCCATCTCTATTCATGGCACAGACCTCCTGACACAAATGAGAAGATGTATCACAAGCAGAATATATGATGGGATTCTAATCCATGAAAGGAAGCTACATATTTTTGGTTATTGAGTAGAGCTACCACGTGGGGAAAAAAGCTGTTTTTATGCCTGACTGTGGCAGCTTTGACAGTTGTCTTCCAGAGGTAAGTGATTCAAAGAGTTTGTGGCCATGGTGAGAGGGGTCAGAGATGATCTTACCTGCTTGCATTGAATTTCAATATTCAAGTCAACGTACCACCATGATGAGTCACTGCCCATCATTTATTATTCTCTTTTGTAAGTGATTATCTTTTTCTTAGTATATAATATCATGAGAGGAATAGATCAGGTAGATGCACAGAGTCTCTTGCCCAGATTCGGTGAATTGAGGATCAGAGGATACAGGTTCAAGGTGAAGGGGAAAAGTTTTAATAGGAATCTGAAGGTTAACTTTTTCAACAAACGGTGGTGGGCGTATGGAACAAGCTGCCAGAGGAGATAGTTGAGGCTGGGACTATCCTAAAGTTTAAGAAACAGTTGGACAGGAACATAGATAGGACAGGTTTGGAGGGATATGGGCCAAACACGGGGCAGGTGGGACTAATGCAGCTGGGACATGTTGGCCAGTATGGGCAAGTTGGGTCGAAGGGCCTGTTTCCACACTCTATGACTCTAGTGTAGCTAGGACATGTTGGCCGCTGTGGGCAGGTTGGGTCAAAGGGCCTGTTTCCACTCTGTATCACTCTATTACTCGATTAGTATAACAATGCTTTTGTGACTGGTCAACTTAATTCAATACCTCTATTCAGTATCCTGGTAAGGTTAAATTTTCATACCCAAGCCAAACCATAATTGCTCTTCTAACCCTGTTTATTGTGGCTTAATCCTGGCTTAAGCCTTCCAAATTGCTCTGAGATAATTTCTTTAGTTGCCCATTCCTTTGGTTCCTGTGCTGGTGTTTCTAGTGCATATTGTTGGACAGATTTATTCCTGACCTACCGACCGTCGGCTGACCTTACAAGAAACGCTAGCCAGTAAATACTGCTAGTGACAGAGATGTTATTCCTTCACGTCAATGGAATGTGTTCCATTATGTTATTAAGGCAGAGATCTGAGTACATGTCGTCAATTCCAGACTACCATGTTACTCAATTCATGCCCGCAATGTAATCCAGTGGAGTATCACACTGTTTTTCTTCACCAGCATCCTTTAGATTATTAGTTAAGTTTGCATTAGAGGTAGCAGTGTCGGCCAGATGCTGTCCAACCTGGAGCGGGAAACGCTGGAAACAAGAAGGGCAAGGAACCTACTAACCATGTTGTACAAAATTCAAAAGGGGACCGTGGGCATAACTGCAGATAGATACATAACATACTCAACAGAAAGGAGAACAAGAAAGAGAAATGATATGTAAATAGAAATCCCATTCGACAGGGCAGATATTTATAAGAACTCATTCTTTGTAAGAACCTTAAGGGAATGGAATAAACTAGACAACAATATAGTCAAATCACCTTCACTAGACAGTTTTAAGGGGGCACTAACAGCACGTTATGCCCCTGTCCCACTTAGGAAACCTGAACGGAAACCACTGGAGACTTTGCGCCCCACCCAAGGTTTCCATGCGGTTCCCGGAGGTTTTTGTCAGTCTCCCTACCTGCTTCCACTACCTGCAACCTCCGGCAACCACCTGCAACCTCCAGGAACCACACGGAAACCTTGGGTGGGGCGCAAAGTCTCCAGAGGTTTCCGTTCAGGTTTCCTAAGTGGGACAGGGGCATTAGTGTGCACAACACATCCAAGTTGGCGATATATAGAGTACTGCCCTGCCGACTACAAATTCAGAAGGTTCAGAAGCATATTGGTCAAAACTATCTAAATGCTCTTCCTGTGGGAACTATCCTCCTACCCTTCCAGAAACTTTGTAACAAACCCTCTATGATTCATTTGATTGTTGTTGTTGTACATCATCATAGGAGGCATAATATTAATAAATAATTGGAGCAGTTGATTAAATGATCCTCATTAATTATGATCAGAGAAACCTACCATCCTCGTAATTTTTGGTCATTCCCCAAATTGCATCCTGCTCTAATTCTTCCCATCCCCGGAACATCATTGCAGCGTTCCAAGCACCATCCCTTACCAAAAGATTCAACACATGGTTCCTGCTGGACAAATCCAGGGCACTGAAATAAATATATATTTATCCAACCTGTTGGCTTATTCATCTGACCTACATGTCAAGTCCGAATATCTTTAAGCTCTGTTAATCTTAAGGGGCTGTCCCACTGCAGCGACCTAATCTGTGAGTTCAGAAGAGTTTGCCCTCGACATACTTGCAGCATGGTCCACACGAGGTCCTAGGAGGTCTTTGTAACTCTCCTGCATTCTTGAGAGTAGGCCCGTGTGCTTGAGGCCTCAGCTAGGTCGTAGATTATTTTGCAACATGCTGAAAAATGCCTGCGAGTAAAAAAAGGTCGCCATGGAAAAAATCCATCTTTTTATTACTCGTGGATTTAGCCAAAGTAGATCGTAGTAGGTTGACATGTTATTTGTAGGTAGGCGAGGGCAGTCAAACGCAATCGGAGATAGTTGAAGGTAGTCGTAGATAGTCTTCAACATAGTTGACGGGAGGTCGAAGGGAGGTCGGAAGGAGATCGAAGGATGTGGTCTTCACTCTCCACTATTCGATGTCCAATTTTCCTGAAGTTAGTCAAAGCTAGTCTTCAACTTAGTCGAAGGAGGTGGAAGGAGGTCTTCTACATAGTCGAAGGAGGTGGAAGGAGGTCTTCTACATAGTCGAAGGAGGTCGAAGGAGGTCTTCTCCATAGTCGAAGGAGGTCTTCAACGTGACACTTTTTCAAACTCTCTTAAACTCATCTAAACTCGCCAATTAGGTCGCCACAGTGGGACAGCCCCTAAACTTACAACAATTTCATCTGTTGGCCCCTTCATTGGTATTTGTTGCAGCTGTCTTATCTGTTCTGGGTTTAATCCCAGGTCTGCTTCAACAAATATATTCCCCCTAAAAAATGTTTAAATCTTCCTCTGTATCTTCTTATGCCCCCTTCGGTCAGGGCTGACCATGGGTGTCTCCAGGGTGCTATTCCCTATATGGAGGACACCTGTGCTTGACTTTATTTAACGTGGGGAGACTGGTGCACAGACAGCCACCCCAAGGTCCTTGACCGATCTGGGTCAGGATCCAGTGGCATGGAGTCCAAGACGACCAGAGACCCTTTTCTGCTGCAGCCTTCCCAGCCGTTGTGACGTTAGCTCCACTAAGGTCAGCCATTGTCCTCTGCCTGTTCCACCGTTGAGGTCTTGGTTGGAATGCTCTTTGTCAGAAACCTCCCCCTCGACATTACCGCCATGGGTGGCCCTACCAGGAGCATAGCTCCAGACGGCATCGCTCTCAGGATCTCAGGATCACACAAGCATCTCCACCACTACAAGGTGACAATCCACAGAGAATCACTACCCTCGTATTCCGACACATTATCTGTGTGTAGGAAATCTAATTACTCCCTGCTATCTTTTAACTTCTCCTTCACGTTTATTTAATTTCATATGATTGATAGCAATTGATTTAATTTACTTTGGCAGCTTAACTGCATTTATCATCAGGCTTGCCTTGTTCAGAATACCAGAGTGTTTCTCCGATAGTTTCAAACAATTCCAACCCACATTGTTCCATTCCATGTGTAGGAGCTGCAGGTGCTAATTTAAACCGAAGATAGACACAAAAAGCTGGAGTAACTCAGCAGGTCAGGCAGCATCTCTGGATAAAAGGGATTGGTGACGTTTGGGTCGAGACCCTTCTTCAGACTGAGAGTCCGGGCAAAGGGAAACGAGAGATATAGAAGGTACATAGGACAAATGAATGAAAGATATGCAAAAAGGAACTTCTTCTTCTTGCGTATGACGTGCACAGCCTAAAGTTGTAGCACAACTTGTTTTATTTGATTGTGCACGCCAGGTTGATTGCATTCGTTTAAGCAGGGCGGACCACGTGAAGTTTGCAATCTCCCAACCCCAAAGAGCAACGATAATCACAGAAAGGTGGAGCCCACAATGGTACATTGTTGGCTGTGGGGTAGGTAATAAAGAGTTATACAGACAGTGAAAACCAACAGGACGGCACTGAAACTAGTGCAATGATTAGGGTGGGGGAGGGACGGAGAGAGAGGGGATGGAGAGGTTTCTTGTAGTTAGAGAAATCGATATTCATACCGCTGGGTTGGAAGCTGCTGAAGCAAAATGTGAGACAATGGAGGAGACCCAGGGCAGGAAGGTCAGTATGGGAATGGGAAGGGGAATTGAAGTGCTTGTCAATTGGGAGATCAGGTTGGCCAAGGTGGATTGAGAAAAGGTGATCGCCCAGTCTGCGCTTGATCTTGCTGATATATAGGAGTCCACACCTCGAACAGCCAGACTGTCCCTATACCTTCTCCCTCGACTCTGTCCAGGGACCCTGCCAACCCTTTCACGCGAGGCATAGGTTCACTTGCACCTCCTCCAACCTCATCTACTGTATCCACTGTTCCAGGTGTGGAATCTTTTTTAGGAAAGGTTTAGAGGGATGGCCTGCAGAAAATGACTTATAAGATGGCTTCCCTGGGTTTACCTTAACATTAAGCAGCGTCTTTGCCATCCTCCACGCTAAAACTGTTTTGCATGTGATTGCTTCCACCTATTTTGTGAAGTTATGGGAAGGGATATCTGACAATATTGATAACCTTCCTTCGAGTTTGGAAAATGTTGAATAAACAGTGGCGCAACAGTAGAGTTGCTGCCTTACAGCGCTTGCAGCGCCGGAGACCCGGGTTCGATCCTGACCACGGGGTGCTGTCTGTACGGAGTTTGTACGTTGTCCCCATAACCTGCTTGGGTTTTCTCCGAGATCTTCAGTTTCCTCCCACACTCCAAAGACGTACAGGTTTGTAGGTTAATTGGCTTGTTTAAAGTGTAAAGGGCCTGTCCCACTTGGCCGTCATTTGCGTGTAATTTACATGCATGGTGCGTATTACGTGTGGATTGTGTGTGGTGACATAGGCAGTGACGCGCGGTCGCTCGCGGCTCCCCAGGATTTTGGGATGTACAAAATCTTCTCGTGCCATCTGCATGACGTGCAAACGCCGCCCAAGTGGGACAGGCCCTTAAATTATCCCTGGTGTGTGGAGGATGGCGTTAATGTGCGGGGATCGCTGATCAGCTCGGACCCGGCGAGCCGAAGGGCCTGTTTCTGCGCTGTATCTATAAACTAAACTAATCTAAAACTCATTAGGGCACATTGCCAAGTCCCTCTACCGTTCAGGTGAGACCTTTTCACATAATCCTCTCATTCTCCCTTAGGTGAAGTTAACATCTCACCTCTGCCACCCTATTCCTTATTGTAGCTGATTCTAGATGAGAAGTCCCTGCCTACTGCTGACTAAGTTGTATGAATTCTTCTCACATACTCAGCTCACTGGGACAGGCTTGGTTGGACCACTGCTTACTTCTTTTCAGTGGCTTGTTGCATTCTTGATTGAAATGACCTTGCTGCCCACAATTATGACTGAACTGCTGCGCTTGTCTCCAGTTTTGCCTCCCATTGCCACCTATACACTGCTGCTTCCTTCCCCTCATTCATCTTCCCTTAGTTCTCCAACACCTCGACATTATTCTTGTGAAATTGCAACATCATTTTTCCTATCACTGACCATTTGGCGTTATCATTGCTTTTGATTTCAAAACTAGGACAACTGGAGTGTAGGTATGGCAAAGTGTGATATCAGGGTTCACAGCCAGTGTCTTAGAGGAGTCTCCTGGAGTTGTACCTCATCACCCAGTATCCATCCAACAGCCTCCACACAGATCGGCCACAATTGAACAGTGAGAATTATGGAAGTGTGAGTAAGTTTCTGCTGGTGACTAGACAAATCCTTGAAGGGATCACCCTAACATCAACCTACGCCTGACACAACCCTTTTACAGGTGAGGGGAGGTTTGATTAGCAGATGGTTGGACAAAGGCCAGATATGAAAATACATCTTTGTAAGGGTAACCGCCCTTTCCTGTATCCACCTGTCCCTTGCCAGGTTTTGTCCCCTCTACACCCCCACCTCTCTTCCAGCTATCTCCACTTGACCACAATTAATCCCAAGAAGGGTCCCAAACCGAAACGTCACTTAACCAGGTACTCTAGAGATTCTGCCTGACTAACTGAGATATTCCAACACTTTGTGTCCTTTTGTGTATTGACCAGCATCTGCAATTCTTTGTTTCTGCATTTGCTTGGCTACTTTAGTCCTGATTTATCATTAATTTCCATACTGAATATTTCGCAACATACAAAATACGGCAACTTCCCTCTTGATCCAGCCCCACTGACCTTTCTGTTCTGGGAACCCTCCACTGTCAGAGTGAGGCCAAATGCAAATTGGAGGAACAGCACCCCATATTTCCCCTGGGCAGCTTACATCCCAACAGTATGAATATTAATTTATTTAATTTCAAGTAAACCTTGCTTTCCCTCTCTCTCCATCCCTCCCTCTTCTTAGTTGTCCGACTAGTTTCACTGTCCTGATTAATTTTACTGTTTGTATGCCTCGTTGTCACCTTCCACTCATCCAACAATGAACCGTTCTACATTTCCTTGATCATCGTTCTTTTCACACCTTGCATGTTCTTTGCATCCTTCCATATCTCGTTTCCCTCTCCCCTGACTGCCAGTCTGGTCTCGACCTCCAAACGTCACCCATTCCATCTCTGCAGAGATGCTGCCTATCCTGCAGTTACTCCAGCATTTTGTGTCTATCTATGGAGCTCTATACACCCTTTCCCCTACATCCCGAGTAAGCAGAACTTGAACTCCCTTCCTCCTCTCTTATTTGGTATTCGTGCGAGCTATTTAACACATTTATAATGCACTTTTCCCCTGGTTTGAAAACCATTTACTTGATAAATCTTCACAACAACGAAAAGATTTATTTGATTTAACTCATTGCTTAAAACTTGTTATTCACGACATCCATGGGTGGGGAGCACACTTGGAGAATGGGCTAAAAAACAGATCTTTAAAAAGTTTTTGATCGGTTCAAAGGGAAGGAATCCACGATAACAAAACACAGGAAAACTATCTCTTGTTAACCTGGTTTCTTTCATTGGGCAACAATGGTGATTCAATGAATCATTGTACATTATAGTATTTTATGATTTTTATGAACATTGATATTTTATACTATAATATTTTATGAATCATTGATATTTTATACTATCATATTTTATATTTCAACTTGCTAACAGGCTGACTTGATGATTTATTGCATCCTTGCGAGGAGAAAGTTGACCAGCGTCTAATTCCTGTCACTCTCCACATCAGTTGTCGACAGGAATATCCCTGTAAATGTTAAGGGTTGATTGTACAGCTCGCTGTTTGAGTTTTTGTGTAATAACGTTTCTTGAGAAGCCTAATCCCTTTGTTAATTGGGTTGCAAAAGTCACAATTTTGAATTATATTCTGAGATGTCAGACACAATTTCAATTGTTACAGTGAGGTTACACAGCAATAGTGTTCCACATCAATGCAATGTCAGAAGGGAAGGCAAGTTCAATAAAATTATGTATTCACAATGGGATTACATTTCATGTGAAAAAGTCAACACCTCTCCCTGCATCTCTATTATTGAGATCAACTGGCTACAGTGCATTCAGAAAAGTATTCAGACCCCTTCACTTTTTCCACATTTTGTTACGTTACAGCCTTATTCGAAAATGTATTAAATTCATTTTATTTAATCATCAATCTACACACAATAACTCATAATAAAAAAGTGAAAACAGGTGTTTAGAAATTTTTGCAAAGTAATTAAAAATAAATAACTGAAACATCATATTTACTTTAGTAATCAGACCCTTTGCTATGACACTCAAAATTGAGTTTCGGTGAATCCTGTTTCCATTG
Organism: Leucoraja erinaceus; assembly: GCF_028641065.1. Taxonomy (NCBI): domain Eukaryota; kingdom Metazoa; phylum Chordata; class Chondrichthyes; order Rajiformes; family Rajidae; genus Leucoraja; species Leucoraja erinaceus. The sequence continues at coordinate 828,035 of NC_073423.1, forward strand.
ATTATCCTTGAGATGTTTGTACAACTTGATTGGAGTCCACAAGTGGTAAATTAAATTGATTGTACATGATTTGGAAAGGAACACACCTGTCTGTATAAGGTCAAGAGTCAAGAGAGTCAAGAGTCAATTTAATTGTCATTTGGACCCCTGGAGGTCCAAACGAAATGCCGTTTCTGCAGCCATACATTACACACAAATAGACCCCAGACACAACATAATTACATTTAACATAAACATCCATCACATAGCTGTGATGGAAGGCCAAATAAACTTCTCTCTCCACTGCACTCTCCCCCCCCCCCCCCCCCCGATGTCAGAGTCAAAGTCATAGCCCCCGGCTGGCGATGGCGATTGTCCCACGGCCATTAAAGCCACGCCGGGTGGTGCGAGGTCGCACACCGGGTCTTGATGTTGGAGCCCCCGGTGTGCGCTCGCAGAGTCCCGCGGCCATTCCAAGCCGCGCGGGGCAGTGATGTAGGCCCCGCTCCAGGAGCTCTTCGACCCCGCAACTCGGGCGGGAGAAGTCGCCGTTGCAGAAGCCCCGAAAAGCGGTCTCTCTCCAGGGAGCCGTGGGCTCCCGGCGCCGTCGTCCACAGACCTGTAGAGAGCTTCCGACTCTCCGGCAGCAGCAGCAGCAGCAGCAGCAACAGCATCAGCAGCATCAGCAACAGCACCAGCAGCAGCAGCAGCAGCAGTGCTCCTCCACCGCTCCGGACCCGGCCAGCTCCGCCACGGTGAGGTGAGTCGACACCTGAGTCCCCGGTCTCTTCCTGTTGGAGGCCGCTCCTCGTTGCGGCCTCAACGACGACTGAGACCCGACGAGAAAAGGTCGGGTCTCCAGTGCAGGGAGAGATTCAAAAAGTTTCCCCCCCCCCCTCCCACCCCACCCCCATCCCCCCACACACACACCCCAACATAAAATAACAAACACTACATAAAAACACAGACAAAAATAATAAAAACGCGGACAGGCTGCAGAGGCCGCTGCTGGCCAGAGCCGCGCCGCCTACCGGATGACCTATACGCCGTCCCGCAGTTGACAGTGCATGTCAGAGCAAAAACCAAGCCATGAAGACAAAGGAATTGTCCATAGACCTCCGAGACAGGATTATGTCAAGACACAGATCTGGGGAAAGATGTAAAACAATATCTGCAGCATTGCAGGTCCCAAAGAGCACAGTGGCCTCCGTCATTCCTAAATGGAAGAACTTTGGAACCACCAGGACTCTTCATAGAGTTGGCAGCCCGGCCAAACTGAGCAATCGGGGGAGAGAAGGGCTTTGGTCAGGGAGGTGACCAAGAACCCAATGGTCACTCTGACAGAGCTCCAGAGTTCCCCTGTGGAGACGGGAGAACCTTCCAGAAGGACAACTATATCTGCAGCAGTCCACCAATCAGACCTTTATGGTAGAGTGGCCAGACGGAAGCCACTCCTCAGTAAAAGGCACATGACAGCCGGCTTGGAGTTTGCCATAAGGCACTTGAACAAGATTCTCTGATCTGATGAAACCAAGATTGAACTCTTTTGCCTGAATGCCAAACGTCACGTCTGGAGATGGGAGAAACTTTCGGAAGCCGCAGTCTCCGGTAGGAAGTGGCTGATTCTGAAGTCCAAGCCGCTGAGAATGTTCTCCCATTCCGACATCGGAGTTCCATCATCCGACGAGCGGGCCTGAACATCGGGCCACCCGTAGAAGTGACTGTGAGGGGTTCAAGGCGCCCCCCGACCACAGGTGAACAACAGAGGACAACAGAGGAGGATGCCTGAACTTTGTTGCCTTCCCTCACAGTGGGAAACTTTGATTCCACTGTGTGGGGGTGTCTATGTTAAAGACTATCATGTTCGGTGCTCTTTTGTATTCGTATGGCTGTATGGTGACCACAAATGTCACTGTACCAATTGGTGCATGTGACAATAAATGTCTCTTGTCTCTTGTCTTGTCTTATCTTGGAGGAAACCAGGCATTGCTCATCACCTGGCCAATACGATACCTACGGTGAAGCATGGTGGTGGCAGCATCATGCTGTCGGGATGTTTTTCAGTGGCAGGAACTGCAAGATTAGTCAGGATCGAGGGAAAGATGAACGGAGCAAAGTACAGAGAGATCTTTGATGAAAACCTGCTCCAGAGCATCCAGGACCTCAGACTGGGGCAGAGGTTCACCTTCCAACAGGACAACAACCCTAAGCACACAGCCAAGACAACGCAGGACTTTGTGACTAGTCTGTGACTGTCCTTGAGTGGCCCAGCCGGAGCCTGGATTTGAACCCAATCAAGTATCTCTGGAGGAACCTGAAAATAGCTGTGCATCGACACTCCCCATCCAACCTGACAGAGCTTGAGAGGATCTGTAGAGAAGAATGGGAGAAATTACCCAATTACAGATGTGCCAAGGTTGTAGCGTGATACCCAATACTTGAGGCTGTAATCGCTGCCAAAGGTGCCTCAACAAAGTACTGAGTAAAGGGTCTGAATACTGATGTAAATGTGATATTTCAGTTATTTATTTTTAATTACTTTGCAAAAAATACTAAATCCCTGTTTTCGCTTTTTTTATTATGGGGTATTGTGTATAGATTAATGATTAAAAAAAAAGAATTTAATCTATTTTAGAATAAGACTGTAACATAACAAAATGTGGAAAAAGTGAAAGGATGTGAATACTTTCTGAATGCACCAAATAATGACCTGAAATGCTATGTGGAAAGGAACAAACCCTTTAGTGCTACAATGGTATTTCCAATTACAGGTATAACGTTATTGTTTGTCTGATTAGCCAAGAAGCTCTTTCTGATGGTTTTCAATTCCATAGCTCCTGCTAACATATCCAAAGGTTCCTAGTACAACTAGAAATATGGAGCCTTGTTAATTACTGTTTGCTGAATCAGTAATAGATAGTCAAATGTAGAATGTCTGCGGAAAAAATCCATAGTTAAACTTTAGCCAAAACACACTTGGTTTTCACACTTTTCGCAGCTTGGACACTAACAGAACTTGGTCTCTCGTTTTATTCTGATTTATTAAATATTTGGTCAATTTCTTGATTTGTTCACCACAGACCTTCTAATCACATGGTTCCCCTCAAGGTCAGTTCAGTTTACATAATCTTTTAATTTTTTCAATAGTTACAGCATAAAAACAGGCCCTTTGGCCCATCGATTCCACACTGACCATCGATCACACCAGTTCTATATGATCCCTCTTTTGCAAACTCTCCCTTCACATGAGGGGCAATTTATACAGGTTAATTAACCTGAAAACCTGCATGTGTTTGAGATGTATGAGGAAACCTGGAGGATACCCACATGGCCATAGGGAGAATGTGCAAACTCCACATAGACAGCACCCAAGGTCAGGATGGAACCGGGTTCTCTGGTGCATTGAGGCAGCAGCTCTACCCGCTGCGCCACTGTGCCGCACATTCCTCCAGATGTGACTACATGACCACACCATATCTAACAGAATAGACACAAAGAGCTGGAGTAACACAGCTGGTTAGACAGCATCTCTTGAGAAAAGGAATAGGTGACGTTTCAGGACGAGACCCTTCTTCAGACTGAGAGTCAGGGGAAAGGGCAACGAGATATAGAGACGGTGATACAGAGAGGTATAGAACCAGGGGCCACAGTCTTACAATAAAGGGGAGGCCATTTAAGACTGAGGTGAGAAAAAAACTTTTTCACCCAGAGAGTTGTGAATTTGTGGAATTCCCTACAACAGAGGGCAGTGGAGGCCAAGTCACTGGATGGATTTAAGAGAGAGTTAGATAGAGCTCTAGGGGCTGGTGGAATCAAGGGATATGGGGAGAAGGCAGGCACGGGTTATTGATAGGGGACGATCAGCCATGATCACATGAATGGCGGTGCTGGCTCAATGGCCCCTTCTGCACCTATTTTCTATTTTTCTAAATGCATATCTTAACCATATAACCATATAACAATTACAGCACGGAAACAGGCCATCTCGGCCCTACAAGTCCGTGCCGAACAATTATTTTCCCTTAGTCCCACCTGCCTGCACTCATACCATAACCCTCCATTCCCTTCTCATCCATATGCCTATCCAATTTATTTTTAAATGATACCAACGAACCTGCCTCCACCACTTCCACTGGAAGCTCATTCCACACCGCTAACACTCTCTGAGTAAAGAAGTTCCCCCTCATGTTACCCCTAAACTTCTGTCCCTTAATTCTGAAGTCATGTCCTCTTGTTTGAATCTTCCCTATTCTGAAAGGGAAAAGCTTGTCCACATCAACTCTGTCTATCCCTCTCATCATTTTAAAGACCTCTATCAAGTCCCCCCTTAACCTTCTGCGCTCCAGAGAATAAAGACCTAACTTATTCAACCTATCTCTGTAACTTAGTTGTTGAAACCCAGGCAACATTCTAGTAAATCTCCTCTGTACTCTCTCTATTTTGTTGACATCCTTCCTATAATTGGGCGACCAAAATTGTACACCATACTCCAGATTTGGTCTCACCGATGCCTTGTACAATTTTAACATTACATCCCAGCTTCTATACTCAATGCTCTGATTTATAAAGGCTAGCATACCAAAAGCTTTCTTTACCACCCTATCTATATGAGATTCCACCTTCAAGGAACTCTGCACGGTTATTCCCAGATTCCTCTGTTCAACCGCATTCTTCAATTCCCTACCATTTACCATGTACGTCCTATTTTGATTTGTCCTGCCAAGGTGTAGCACCTCACATTTATCAGCATTAAACTCCATCTGCCATCTTTCAGCCCATTCTTCCAAATGGCCTAAATTACTCTGTAGACTTTGGAAATCATCTGCATAATCCAATTTACCACACCTTCATCCAGATCATTGATGTACATGACAAACAACAAAGGACCCAACACAGATCCCTGAGGCACCCCACTAGTCATCTGCCTCCAACCCGATAAACAGCCATCCACCATTACCCTCTGGCTTCTCCCATTCAGCCACTGTTGAATCCATCTTGCTACTCCTGCATTTATACCCAACAGTTGAACCTTCTTAACCAACCTTCCATGAGGAACCTTGTCAAAGGCCTTACTAAAGTCCATATAGACAACATCCACTGCTTTACCCTCGTCAATTTCCCTAGTAACCTCTTCAAAAAATTCAAGAAGATTAGTCAAACATGACTTTCCAGGCACAAATCCATGTTGACTGTTCCTAATCAGACCCTGTTTATCCAGATGCTTATATATATTATCTCCAAGTATATTTTCCATTAATTTGCCCACCACTGAGGTCAAACTAACAGGTCTATAATTGCTAGGTTTACACTTATGACCGTTTTTAAACAATGGAACAACATGCACAGTACGCCAATCCTCGTGGACTATTCCCGTTTCTAATGACATTTGAAATATTTCTGTCATAGCCCCGGTTATTTCTACACTAACTTCCCTCAATGTCCTAGGGAATATCCTGTCAGGACCTGGAGAGTTATCCACTTTTATATTTTTCAAAAGTGTCAGTACTTCTTTTACTTTGAACCTCATAGTATCCATAGCTACTCTACTAGTTTCCCTTACCTCACATAATTTAATATCCTTCTCCTTGGTGAATACCGAAGAAAAGAAATTGTTCAATTTCTCCCCCATCTCTTTTGGCTCTGCAGATAGCTGTCCACTCTGTCTCTCCAATGGACCAATTTTATCCCTCGTTATCCTTTTGCTATTAATATAGCTGTAGAAACCCTTTGGATTTACTTTCACCTTACTTGCCAAAGCAACCTCATGTCTTCTTTTAGCTTTTCTAATTTCTTTCTTAAGATTCTTTTTACATTCCTTATACTCCTCAAGCACCTCATTTACTTCATGCTGCCTATAATTATTGTAGATTTCCCTCTTTTTCCGAACAAGATGTCCAATTTCCCTTGAAAACCAGGGCTCTTTCCAATTTTTACTGTTTCCTTTCAACCGAACAGGAACATAAAGATTCTATACTCTTAAAATTTCCCCTTTAAATGTACTCCATTTCTCTTCCACATCTTTCCCATAAAACAAAATGTCCCAGTTCACTCATTTTAAATCCTTTTGCATCTCATCAAAGTTAGTCTTTCTCCAATCAAAAATCTCAACCCTAGGTCCAGTTCTGACCCTCTCCATAATTATATTGAAATTAATGGTATTGTGATCACTGGACCCGAACTGTTCCCCAACGCATACCTCCGCCACCTGTCCCGTCTCATTTCCTAACAGGAGGTCCAACACTGCCCCTCCTCTAGTAGGTACCTCTATGTATAGCTGCAAAAAACTATCCTGCATACATTTTACAAACTCCAAACCATCCAGCCCATTTACAGAATGTGTTTCCCAGTCTATGTGTGGAAAGTTGAAATCTCCCACAATCACTACCTTGTGCTTACTACTAATATCGGCAATCTCCTTACATATTTGCTCTTCCAATTCTCGATCCCCATTTGGTGGTCTATAACACACCCCTATAAGTGTTGCTACACCTTTCCCACTTCTCAGTTCCACCCAAATAGCCTCCCTAGATGAGCCCTCCAATCTATCCTGCCAAAGCACTGCTGTAATATCTTCCCTGACTAGCAGTGCAACACCTCCACCTCTTACCCCTCCAATTCTATCACACCTGAAGCAGCGAAATCCTGGAATATTTAGTTTCCAATCACAGCCCTCCTGCAACCATGTTTCACTGATCGCCACAACATCATACTTCCAGGTGTCTATCCAGACTCTAAGCTCATCCACCTTTCTTACAATGCTCCTAGCATTAAAATATGCACATTTAAGAAACCCCCCGCCTCTTATTCTCTGTTTATTTCCTTTTTCTTCTTTCTCCTCTTGTGTCCGAGTGCTTCCCATTTCTGCTTCCTGCCTCCCATTCTGTCTACTAGCTTTCTCTATTTGAGTCCCTCGTCCCAACCATTCTAGTTTAAAGTCTCCCCAGTAGCCTTTGCAAATTTCCCCGCCAGGATATTGGTCCCCCTCGGGTTCAAGTGCAACCCATCCTTTCTGTACAGGTCCCACCTTCCCCAAAAGAAGTCCCAATGATCCAGAAACTTGAATCCCTGCCCTCTGCACCAGTCTTTCAGCCACGCATTTATCCTCCACCTCGCTCCATTCCTACTCTCACTGTCGCGTGGCATAGGCAGTAATCCTGAGATTGTTACCTTTGCAGTCCTTCTCCTTAACTCTCCTCCCAACTCCCTAAATCCTCCCTTCAGGACCTCTTCCCTTTTTTTTACCTATGTCATTGGTACCTATATGTACCACGACCTCAGGCTCCTCTCCCTCTGATTTCAGGATATCTTGGACGCGTTGAGACACGTCCGAGACCTTGGCACCAGGGAGGCAGACTACCATCCGGGTCTCCCGACTGCATCCAAAGAATCGCCTATCCAACCCCCTAACAATAGAGTCCCCAATTACTATTGCCCTCTTCTATTAGTCCCTACCTTTCGGAGCAACAGGGCCGGTCTCTGTGCTGGAGGCCCGTCCGCTGTCGCTACCCCCGGGCAGGCTGTCACCCCCATCCGTACTTGGTATCTTGGTTTCAGTCAATTCAGGTTTTCTGCACCAAACATTTGGAATGCGGAATTGACACTTATCATGAGAAAGGGTTAAGAAACGATCATGTCAGTTGGAAGTCCTGGCAATACGCGGCAGGTGCAAGCAACATCTGTTGTGAGAGAAACTTACCTAGCTCATCAGGACAATGGCTATTCTCTCTTCCCAGAATGTTGCAAGTATTTTCAGCACCTTTCAGATTTCCCATTTCAGTGTTTTCTTGATTTTCACTTGACTGCGCTTTGTGTTTAGAAGCCGCTCTCCCTCATTTGTCTGCGACTGGTTCCCAAGTAAACTGCAGTGCGGTTTGAGGAGAGAAACCCCTCGCCAGAAACGGGAGGAAGAATCTGCTGCCTTCATAAATAAAGAGTGGCTGTTAATTTCCCAGCAAGTCGGCAGCAGCAGCACTGTTGAAGATATCCCATCAGGATATCAAGCTGACAACTGGTGAGTAAACGTCACACCGACTGACACCCTGCTTTATACATTACCCCCTCTACCTCACCCTTTTGTGAAACCTTCTTCACCAGATCACTCCTCTCACCCATCATACCCACTTAAGTTGCAAATCTTTACCTTTCTCTTCACTTCCTAGCATTACTTGGTTCTCTCGTATCATTCAGGGGTATTAAAACATTTAGTCAATTTCTTGTTTCGTCAGCCACAAACTGGGTCCTGCAATATGTTTAGTTTGCCTCTGTTCCTCTAGATGTGACTAGTCCTTATTCCTTCTACCGGCTGGCTTCAGACATTTCAGAGTTTCTGAGCCAAACCCATGAGATACAGAATTGACAATTACCATTAGAAAGCGCTAAGAAGTAATCATTTTAATGGGAAGAGAAAATGCTTTGTCCATCTTCTCACCATTGCCATTCACTCACCTCTCTCCACCCATCCACGATTGCTCATCCTCAGGCTTATATCAAGTGATACCACTCCCTGACAGTCATCGTCACCAATTGTGCTGCATCCATAGAGGAATATATGCCATATATGTTACTTTTGTTGCCAAAGTGAGTGCTGAAATACAAGGGAAATAGTGGGGATCAGAGATGAACATCTGAAGATGTCACAGCTCTCCTTTGCAGATGTAGAAACATTGGATATTAGGGTGATCTCCATTTTAACTAACTTTCAGAGATAGGGTGATGAAAATCTACCAGAAACAGGATAGGTCTTTCAAGGTTCAGTTTTAATCATGATTGTAATGTTAACATCTTTATTTTGGAAGATTGTAACATTCTTAGCCTGCCAATAGTAATTAAGTGTTTTCTGTCTCCCAGGGCTCATGGACAAGGAACAGTGGTTCCTGAATCTTGGAAATATTGACTGTTCGGAGAAGCTGGTGCTTTCAGAGGGTAACGCCATTTCAGGATTTGTGCTTTCCAAGCACCAACTCTGATACTCACACTTAGGTGCTAGAAAGTTCGAACACATAAAGTGCTGCAGTAATCCATTGGGTCAGCCAGCATCTCTGGTGGACATGGACAGTTGACGTTTCTGGTCAGGACACTTCTTCAGACTGCAAGAAGGGTCCTGACACAAACATTATCTGTCCACCGTGTTTCCACTTTGAAGGAAATTACCTGAAATTCGGGAAATCCTGGTTGTCTTTGGGTAATTTTAGGGAAATGAAATAATTTAGGAAAATTTTGGGAAATTTCAGCATCCGATCGCAACGGGGTCCAATCCGGCCTGCCGGATGATTTGGGGGGAAAAATTATATTTACGACCATCCACGCCTGCGCAGTTGTGGGAGGCCCGTCAGCTGCATCACAATTGAAAATGGCGCTGGTGACGTGGTAGAGACGCAAAATGACGCTGTCTCCCCGCGCGTGCGCAGTGGGCCCGGTATCCCCGTGTGCACAGTGGGGGCGGGGCGGCAGTCGCACACGTGCAGTTGGGAAATACTTCGAAAATTTCAGGAAATACCATAAAATTCCAGGATATTTGGGATTCTATTTAAAGAAAAAAAACTGTTGAGGTGTGGAAGCACTGCCTGTCCATGTTCTCCAGAGATGCTGCCTGACCTACTGACCTACTTTGGCAGAAGTTAAGTAGGTAGACTTTGTGTCTCTTTTTGGAACCCCGCATCTGCAATTCCTAGTTTCTACAGCTAGGAGGCTTTCCTAGTGCACAAGTGAGCAAAAACAGAGCGGAACATCTGTGGAGCACCCTACCAGAAACTTTAGCCCTCTGCAAACTACATGTGAATGAACACGGAGGATGTGTTCACTTACAGGCATTCCAGCAAGCTCGCTGTGACTGCCAAGAGGATGGAAAGTCCACCGCAGGTAATGGTGGGATGATGTTACAGGAGATAGCAACTTTATCTTTTTGCATGGATAGGATGACCAGCTCTGCAAAAAAATTAACCCTGACTTTCAAATGAGCCCATACATGTCTTAACCAGGACAGCACAGGCTTGGAATGGTCATCCATTTGCCAACTTAAAAAGTATGGCGAACATTTTTTAATTGGCTCTGTACCAGCTAATGGTGCTAATGGAGTGTTTTGTTAGTAGTGAAGTGTATTTGATATGAGGGGAATGGCAGAACATGGAAGTGGCTCCTCACAAAGCATTTCCATTTCTCACCTCCTGTTCACTTCACTGACCCAACCCCACCTGAGTCACGACCTGATAAGTTGCCTCCTCACACAATGGTCCAATCTGCCTCTGAACAGATCTTCATGGTGCAGCCTTTGCAGCGAGTTTTAGCGCTCCATTGTGTCGGCCAATGCAATTTAATAGAGCAGTTTTGTGAGCAACTTAATGAAATCGGAGAACTTGAACAAAGATGTGGGAGCCACAAATTGGAACTAATTGGACAGTCAATAGGCTGGAGGAAATCTCATTCTATGAAATGTATGTATCAATGTCCAAACTGCTTGCAGCATTCGATATGTTGCAAAAATACCTGCACCTTAGAAGTACATCAATTTTAATGAGCTTTGGAAATATCCTGAAGTCATTAAAGTACATTTGTCTTTGTAAGATTACATAAAATATATTACTTTACATCCCTATTTCTATACTTCATTTGTGCACAATAGCTGAGTATAACATATGAGAGCAAACGTGACAGCAAATGGTATCTGGGACAACAAAAGAAAAGAGTCATAGAGTGATAGAGTGTGGAAATAGGCCCTTCGGCCCATCTTGCCCATACCGACCAACATGACCAACATGAAACCAGCTAGACTAGTCCCACCTGTCCATTTTTGGTCCATATCCCTCCAAACACTGGAAGAACACAGCAGGTCAAACAGCATCTGCGGAAGCAAAATGTGAAAGTCAACATGTTGTGCCGAGAGGCTGCATCTGGAATGATAGGGAAGAGGAAAGATTGTCAATATAGAGCAGTACTGGGGAGAGGCAGGACTGAGGCTGAAAAGTGGTAGGTGGAAGTATATGAGGTGGACATGATGGGCAGATTAAAGCAGGGAAGGGAGATGGGGGAACAAACATGAAAGGGTGCCAGATGAACAGGTGGTGAACAGTTTAAGAATAAGGGGTAAGCCATTTAGAATGGAGATGAGAAAAAACATTTCACCCAGAGAGTTGTGAATCTGCCTCAGAAGTCAGTGCAGGCCAATTATCTGGATGCTTTCAAGAGAGAGTTCGATAGAGCTCTCAAATATAGTGGAGTCAAGGGATATGGGGAGAAGGCAGGAACGGGGTACTGATTGTGGATGATCAGCCATGATCACAGTGAATGGCAGTGCTGGCTCAAAGGGACGAATGGCCTACTCCTGCACCTCTTGCCTATTGTCTATTGTCCGTTTCTATTGTGAGTGGAAAAGAACACAAGAATGTGGATTACCTGAAATTGAAACATTCAATCTTCGTACTGTTGGGTTGTAGACTTCCCATGTGGAATACAATAGAAAATGACTATTTCCTGCAGCATCATCACACTATTGCCCAGAGTAAATTGTTTCATCCTCGCCACATCCGATTCTATCTGTCACCTTAGGTAGACACAAAAGGCTGAAGTAACTCATTTTAAGGAGTGAAGGAATTGGTGACGTTTTTTGGTCAAGACCCTTCTTCAGACTGAGAGTCAGTGGAGAGTGTCTTAGAGATAAGGTGTGAAAATGAGACATCAAAGAGGACGTAGATCAAGGAAAATGTAGAATAGATCATTGTTAGCTGAGGGGAAGGTGACAACGAGGCATGCATTCAATCTACAACCTGCCACCTACCAATCTCAACCCTCCCTCGTCATGTGATATAAAGGACCACCTTTCCTCTTCCCTCTCAGATCTAATGCAAGGTCCTAACCTGAAATGTCGACCAACACTTTTTGCCTCCACAGATGCTTCTCGATCCGCTGGGTTCTTCCAGCATTCTGTTTTTTAGTTTTACACTTGCTGGATTGGTGATTAAGATGATGTGAACTAATAACACTATTGGTTGTGGCAGAGGCAAGGAGGTGTGACATAATACGCACTTGGGCATTAGCTAGATATGGCATTGGGCGTGGGGATGGGGTTAGACAGGGCACCATATGCAAGCTCTAACTTAAACAGTCATGGTGGCGCAGCGGTAACGTTGCTGCCTATCAGCAAATGCAACCCCGGAGACCCGGGTTCGATCCCGACGACGGGTGCTGTCTGTACGCAGTTAATACGTTCTCCCCGTGACCTGCGTGGGTTTTCTCCAAGATCTTTGGTTTCCTCCCACACTCCAAAGACGTACCGGTTGGTAAAAATGTAAAAATTGTCCCAAGTGGGAGTAGGATAGCGTTAATGTGCAGGGATCGCTGGTCGGCGCAGACCCGGTGGGCCGAAGGGCCTGTTTCCGCGCTGTATCTCTGAACTCTAAATCAAATTTCTAAGTGGAAATTTCACTTAGATGTGTCCTGGAACCAAGGCTACAACATGAATAGCTGAGGCACCACGGGCTCTGTTACCTTTCTCTTTGTAATATGCCTCCTCCTCCTCCTCAACCTCAGTCCTCACATCCTCCTCAGGGTTCATTCTTCACAGATGAAGTTGCTTCACTGGATTCTCATTGAATAGTTCAAACCTCTCTGCTCCACATGTGGCATTACCTCAGCTGGCCAAAAGCATGAAGAGTATCCTCAGCATGCTGAACACTTGCCCGATTACATAATGATTTCCGTTGCAATGTCAGCTGGGCTTTCAGATGAGTGCCATTGACAATGCTTCTTGTGTATTCCTTGTTCCTAAGCAGCCAACTCCATTGATTTGAAAGTCCAATGATGCCAGGGTGTATAAGGATATACACAGTTTACTCAAGGGTCACAGTTTAAGCATAAGGGGTAGGCCATTTAGGACTGAGATGAGGAACAACTTTTACACCCAGAGACTTGTGAATGTGTAGAATTCTCTGCCACAGAAGGCAGTGGAGGCCAATTCACTGGAGGTTTTCAAGAGAGAGTTATGGGGCTGTCCCACTGTACGAGCTAATTCAAGAGTTCTCCTGAGTTTCCCCTGATTCGAACTCGGAGAATTACATGTTGAAAAATCTTCACGAGTCTTCCCGAGCTTGCCGCGTTTCCCGAGTACCTGCGTTAGCGTTACGAGCCGCTAAGAGACGTCCCGAGCTCCGACGTACCCGCTACGTACATTCTACGTGCTTACCATAAGTTTTTTTTTTTTTTTTAACTCAGGAGAGCTCTTGAATTAGCTCGTACAGTGGGACAGCCCCTTTAGATTTAGCTCTTAGGGCTAAAGGAATCAAGGTATATGGGGAGAAAGCAGGAATGGAGTACTGGGTGATCAGCCATGATCATATTGAATCGCTCGAAGGGCCGTGTGGCCTACTTGTGCACCTATTTTTTATGTTTCTATGGTAGTTTGCCGGGATTCCTGTACACATCTGAAGAAAGATCTATTTACTGGTGCACACCAGATCCACACTGAAGTCCATTCAGATGACAAATCCTCTTGTTTGATGTGGGGAGTTAGAGATTGCTTGGTGTGTGTTCTTAGTTCAAGTTCAAGTTCAAGTGAGTTTATTGTCATGTGTCCCTGTTAGGACAATGAAATTCTTGCTTTGCTTCAGCGCACAGAATATAGTATGCATTTACTACAAAACAGATCAGTGTGTCCATATACCATTATAGTGTGTCCATATGGTGGATGTTAATATGTGTTTATTGTTGTTTTTATTGTATTATATGTATGACTGCTGCAATTTCGTTCAGACTTCGGTCTGAATGACAATAAAGGCTATCTCTCTATATACCATTATGGTATATACTGATTCCATCCATTTGTAAGAAGCCAGTGAGCTGCAAACACAAACACCATTCATCACCATCACCATCACATGCTCTTGCAAATAAGCAATCAGTGACCTGCATTAAGTATTTGGGTTTCAATTGAAGTACCAGTACATTGATTCTTATATGGGATTCAGATGTTGTCAACAGACAGACAGCAGCTTTTATCTGCCATCCTTAAGTATTTTTAGAAAATGATTGTGAGCTCCTTTATTGATGTCTACAGAGTTATCTGTTAGCAGTGGGCAGGTGCTATAGACCTGCACAGGAAGGTAGATGCTCCCGCCCCCACGAGTCTCAGGCTGATGGGACTCATCAGCCTGGGAAGGCTGTCCATCTAGGAGAGGGAAAACTCTGATTTAAAACCTCCACTGCCTTGTGGTCATATCCAGTCATGGAAAAGGCTCCTGGAGTAAACCTCAAGAAAATCCGGAGTTGGAGCACCTAAGGCAGTTTGTCGTTGTCTACAACCTCGCTCTGGGAGCTCCTGCGATGGCGCTGGTGCCAAACCGTAACGGCCCTGCTGTTCCTTTGGATCAATCAGCGACATGGAGCAAGGGGGGACGTGATGCATAGGCAACACCCTGTCCTCCATATGACATCATCCAGGCTTGCATCTGAACACACATCACCTGCAAACTAGGATGCATCACCCATGACTGAAGGGGACCCTACTACATAGTTAACATTATGAGGTTGTGAGCTACAGGATTTTTAATCCATGCAAAGACGTTGGAATGATGATGTATTTTCAAGTTAGGATGATCTGTGACGGAGTAGATTTCATGTTGTGCCGTTTATGTGTGCCTCCTGCCCTCGTCTTTCCAGAGAAAGGAGTCATGGGTTTGGGAGATGCTATGGAAGAAAGCTTGGCTGGGACGTGGTGGAAGGAATGAACATTTACATTGGTGAGCATCTTGAGTGCTTTTGGAGTTGCATTAATTCAAGTGTTGAAGAGAATTCCATCCGTCTGCTGATTAGTAGATGATGGAAAATCTCAGGGATCAGGAGTTGAGTCACTTGTCGTACATTAGCCAACTTCTGACCTGCTCTCACAGCCATAATGCTAATGCAATAGATACAGTTTCTAATCAACGGTGATCCTCAAACTATTGATGATGGCAGCCAGGGCAACGATAATGCCACTGAATTCAAAATAAGGTTTTGAATGTTACTTTGATCCTGGATGTACTGTATTTCCTGCGGGACCCTGGGAGAATCCAGACAATAATATTGAGGGAGGCAGTATCTTTAAAGTCACCGGTAACATATGGCCATCAGGTCCAGCAAAAAGTAATGCCCCTTAGGAAAGCTGAACGGAAGCCTCTGGAGACTTTGCGCCCCACCCAAGGTTTCCGTGAGGTTCCCGGATGTTTTTGTCAGTCTCCCTACCTGCTTCCACTACCTGCAACCTCTGGCAACCACCTGCAACCTCCGGGAACCGCACGGAAACCTTGGGTGGGGCTCAAAGTCTCCAGAGGTTTCCGTTCAGGTTTCCTAAGTGGGACAGGGGCATAAGTGTCTCTGACAACCTACAGCTCAAGTGGCACAACTGTTTGAACAACCCAAGGAAGCTTCACCTGTACATCCTGTGTTACAGGTGGTGCTCCTCTCCCAGTTGTTCCCCTGAAGTACTGAAAACATCAGCTTCGTATTGTTGTTCATGGTCATTCTGTTATTATGAACGCCAACAATTCCTGTTGTATTCTGGCCTTGGTGTGAATGGATGTTTTCAGAAAACCTGGACTATTTGTAGAGCTGTAAATTTAAAAGCATGTTAACATATTGCATTCATTGATTAACATTTATTAATGGGCAGTCACTCTTTTCCTCAATAGTTAATATACAAGCAGTATAATATACCAGTTAAATGCAGAGATAGTCAACTTATGTTCAAGTTCTTGCCAACTTCAGTCCCATATCTCTAAAGAGCCTGTCCCACTTACGCGACCTTTTCGGCGATTGCCGGCACCCGTCATAGGTCGCCGAAAATTTTCAACATGTTGAAAATTCAGCAGCGACCAGAAAGGCGCTACGATTCTTTGGGTGACTAGGAGACCTCTCATGACCCCCTGGCAACATGCCCCCTGGTGACACCCCACGACACCCGCGACATGTCTCCAGGGAGTCACCTGTATGGTCATGAGAGGTCTCCTGGTCACCCAAAGAGTCGTAGCGTCTTTCTGGTTGCCGCTGAATTTTCAACATGTTGAAAATTTTCGGTGACCTATGGCGGGTGTCGGCAGTCACCGAAAAGGTTACGTAAGTGGGACAGGCCCTTTACCTAACTCGTGTGTACTTCCATGCTCAGCTGTGGGTATTGTTGCAATAGAAACAAAAACATAGTTGCATTGATCAAAAGTGCAAGGGTTGGCATTGTGGAGAAGATGTCATGTAGTTCTTGGTGTTGATATTTTTACTGAAAGCGGTTATGTGAGTGCTGTTCCATTAGAGCTACAATGGCCCTCTGATGATATGTTGGAGCAATGGGAGGTAAACCTCCATTCAGGATAAGAGTAGTTATTTTTGTGTATGTGTTCCCCAGCTTTTGAATAAATTGTATTGCTGCACTTATTGTATGCTGCCGGCCTTCTTTGTAAAGTGGTTGCAGAACCACGTTGCTGTTAGTATCCATAAATGCTGTTGTTGGAATAATATTTGCTTGTTTTTTAGAGTATGGGGAGTCTTTATTGCAGTATTGGTGTTGCTCTGTTGAATTGTGACAGATATGATATCATTATGCTAGTGTTCCGCTGTTTGGGAACATCCATAATATTATTTACACAGTATTTATTGCACAGAAACAGATATATTGCCCAAATTTTACATGTATTTTGTGTTGGGTCATAAACCTCCAATATGAATTCGTATTCAACTATACTATACCAAGGTATCTTTTGGTTCTTTTCTCCCTCATTTTAATATTCTTGCATTTAAATACATCTATTATATTTGTCTTTATGGTGGCAAGGTGCATAATCTAAATACTCCTGAGCTTCTGATTGAATTTGTTAGTGCCTAAAAAAACTTTTCAACATAACTTTTAGCTTCCGATCTGCAAGAATAGAAACCCAGGCATTTGTTTGCTCTTGCTTGGCTGTATCAGTCATTGCTTTTGATGATTTTTGTGGATGATCCTCCCCCCCCCCCCCCAAGGTCTTTCTGCCGTTCTCCACACTTCAAGACTACAAGTTGAGCACTTCGGAAGTTTATCAATGGCTATAGGATAACCTGAGGCAATGAAAATCTTTTCTTCCTGTCACTTCAATCTTCATTTGAATGAATGCTATCTCACACTAGGCTTATTGGAGTTAGTGCTGCTCAGTTAAAGAGTCCATGTTGTTACTTACTGTTGTTATTTTATTTGGTTGCGTGAATGCTGCTGCCTTTTAAAGGTGCATTTTATCCCGTTGAGCCTGTGGATGGTGCTGGTCTGATTTAATTTGCTCTGGTCATGAATGCAAGTATAACTTTGGTAACCAGACTTGCTGTGTTTCAAAAGAATGATTGCCATTATTTTGAAGATTGTTCCACCTACAATGTGTAGGAAGGAGCTGCAGATGCTGGTTTACACCAAAGATAGTCGCAACATGTTGGAGTAACTCAGCGGGACAGGCAGCATCTCTGGATAGAAGGAATGGGTGACGTTTCAGGTCGGGACCCTTCTTCAGACTCTACCTACAATTGTTTGACTTTAGACTCCTTTCTTGGAGTGTGAGAACGGTATTATTTTGTAACCAGCATTGATTTGTTGACATGTATCATTGCCGATGCTTTACAATTACATTTGTTTCATTTGGATGGATGAGTCTTGCTCTTTTAGAGTCTGTATTATTCTGTTTGAATTTGTCACGTGCTGTTTGCAAGTTCCATTCTGTCGGGTAGGTACACTTATTTTAGTGTCAATGTTGCTTGCTTCAAATGTCTCACTGACTGGTTGTAATTAAAATTAGGTGCTTTCTTCAGAAATATGCTTATCACTTGGGTGCTGTACATGGTCGTGTTGATATTGCTGTTTTGGCAAGTGCTGCTATTATTTATTGTTTATTTTATTCCATCGTGGAATTGGGGAAAAATAGAGTCCATTTTGCTCAGTTTGGGTGTGTCTGTACATTGGTTTTCAAGTGTCTGCTATTCTGTTTGAATGTATAAATGATAAATTTTTATAAATGCTCATATTTTGTTTAGCTGTGTGAGTGGCTCAAAAAACAGTTGTCTAGAAATTGGATTATAGGGCACTGTTTTCAACGCTATGCAATTCTGAATCTATTAACCGCAGGCTATATCATGTTTGCGACCATATACAGCTCAAACTGTCATAAATCATGGCAATCAGGAAAACTGAGCTGGCATCGTATATTGAAAGTCACCTTCATGATCCTAACACGGTGACTATCTCATGATGATTCACATGATCTTACCCCTTCAGGGACCAAATAGCAATCAATTGGCCTCTCAGCCATGTATTTCCTTGCAAGCTCACATCCAGTCCCCATTAAGTAGATATTTTGCATCCTTTCAACAGTTTCAATAGCTTTTTTGTCATGTAATCATCAAAGCAGGATATTGTTCTATGTACAGCTGCACCAGTATTTTGCACACTACTAGCTTATCTCAATTATTTAATATTTTAAGCTTTCCCCAGCTCAGACTTATTTTATTTAATGCTAATAAGAAAAATTGTGAATACTTCAAATGATCATAATCCAGAGAATTGAGGTGGGTCTTGGACAGCGCTGCCCTGAGAGTGTCTGTCATAGAACCCTGGCTCATCTACAGGGTTTTAAGTTCTTAGTTCTGACTTGGGAGACCTCCAAGTAAATGGAAAGTAAAGCTTATTTCTCAGGCCTCCCACCTCCAACCCTAAAACTGAACCACCTCTAAACCTCTGATCTAAAGATCCTGTTCCACACAACCCCACACTTTGGTGCCATTGCCAACCATTCTTTTCACCTTCTCAATGAACCCCCTTTCAAGCATGATGTTGGTCTCTCCAATCTTGCCTCTCTTGAGGCTGCTCAAGATTCCCAATACCTCCGATGGTTGCAACCTCCCTGAGATCCCGATCCGGCAGGCCTCCCCAGTCCCAAAGCTCTTATGCTGGTCTCTGCTGTCAAGGCTTAACCAGCCAAGCACAGCCCCAGGAGCAGATAGACACAAGGACATGCAGAGGTGGATGCAAATGCAGACTCAGACGAAGAATACCAGATGGTGGTGCATGGTTGAATACAAAAATGTGTTCTGCCTATTGATTTTGTCTTCATTGCAACTGAGTGGAGTGGTGGTAATCTTTGCATCACACAAATACCATCCAATGTACCCTTTAGAATGCACCGTCATTTCTAGGCAAGTGTTGAGCCCAGTGTCAAAATGATACTGTTCTGGAAACTGTTGCCTGTTTACCTGTATGAATGATGGCGTTGTAGCATCAATGCTGTCCAATACAGGTGTGTGAGTGGTGGTATTACAGGGTCATAGTGCTGTACAGGTGTGGAAGAAGCAATATTCTATGGTCGTTGTGCTGTACAGGTGTGCAAGGGGCAATATTCTATGGTCATTGTGCTGTACAGGTGTGCAAGGGGCAATATTCTATGGTCATAGTGCTGTACAGGTGTGGAAGAAGCAATATTCTATGGTCATTGTGCTGTACAGGTGTGCAAGGGGCAATATTCTATGGTCATTGTGCTGTACAGGTGTGCAAGGGGCAATATTCTATGGTCATTGTGCTGTACAGGTGTGCAAGGGGCAATATCCTGGGCTCGGTTTTCTGTATAGGTGGTTGTATTCCAGGGTCAATGTTCTGTTCAGTTGGATGAGGTGCAATATACTAGTATTGGTGTTCTGTATGGATGTGTGCGGGCAGTGTATCAGGGTCAGTGTTCTGTACGATATGTATACGATAGAGTTCTGAATCGGTTTTGCTTGTTGTTATGAATTATTTTATGTTTGATATTCAGTAGTGTGAGTCCCGCCATTTCAGAGCTGTTACAGTTCAGTGAGTTCTGTTTATTGGGAGTTCGTGGGAAGAGAAGAAATGCGAGAAAATGAAAGACCAAAGTCCAACTCGTTTATTATCTACCATCCCAGTAGTTGTGTGATATAATGATAAAGGAGTTGTTTATCGACCAAAACAGCCCCCCACCTTACAAACAATATAACCATATAACAATTACAGCACGGAAACAGGCCATCTCGACCCTTCTAGTCCGTGCCGAACACGTATTCTCCGCTAGTCCCATATACCTGCGCTCAGACCATAACCCTCCATTCCTTTCTCGTCCATATAACTATCCAATTTATTTTTAAATGATAAAAACGAACCTGCCTCCACCACCTTCACTGGAAGCTCATTCCACACAGCCACCAGTCTCTGAGTAAAGAAGTTCCCCCTCGTGTTACCCCTAAACTTCTGTCCCTTAATTCTCAAGTCATGTCCCCTTGTTTGCATCTTCCCTCCTCTCAGTGGGAAAAGCTTATCCACGTCAACTCCGTAACAACAAAGGATGGCAAGATTCAGATGGGAACTGAGGACAAGCTTTGTGAATTGTGAATCCAGAGTTGTTTAACACTCCCAAATTATGCAGACTACTTGGAAGGCTTTATTGTACCACAAAATATTATTTTGTTGAAAAAAATGAGCTAATTGCTTTTGAATAAATTGACACTAATTTCAATCCCCTGGCCGTCTACTTCGTTTTCGAAGGTGACTTGCATTTAGCCTTTTTCAAATTCAACCTGTGTTCTCTGGTTCTGGTGTTTGGGACAAGAGGAATTGTTATCAGTCCGTTTATAACCCTGAAAACAACAATCATTTAACCTCAGTCTTCTATTGCCCTATTGAGCACATGCTCAATTTATATATCAATCTAATCCTTTAATTCACTAGATCATTCAAGTAGTCCTTTTTCATGTGCTTTCATGGAACTTAGAACAGCCCAGCACAAGAACAGTCCCTTCAGCCCAAAGTGTCTTTGCCAAACATGATGCCAAGACCAACTCTTATCTGCCTGCACATGTTGTATTCCTTTATTCCCTGCATATCCATATGCCTACCTAAAAGTCTCTTAAATACCACTTCCAAGTCTGCCTCAACCACCCCCTAGGCAGCGTATTCTAGGCACTCACCACCATCAGTGTAAAACAAAGAACTTGCCCCGCAAGTCTCCTTTAAACTTTGCCCCTTTCACTTGAAAGCTATGCCCTCTAGTATTTGTTTTGCCATCCTGGGGAAAAGGTTCTTACTGTCTATCCTATCTATGCCTCTCATTATTTTATTATTCAGGTCTCCCTGCAACCTCCGACATTTCAGGGCAAATAATCCAAGTCTGTCCAACCACTCCCTGTAGCCATTGCCCATTAATTCAGGCATCATTTTGGGATATCTCCTCTGCTCTCTTTCCCAGCCTCCACATCCTTCCAGTGATGGGGTGATCACAACTGCACACAATACTCTAAATGCGGCCTAATCAAAGTCCTTTAAAGTTGCATTATAGAAACATAGAAATCAGGTGCAGGAGTAGGCCATTCAGCCCTTCGAGCCTGCACCGCCATTCAATATGATCATGGCTGATCATCCAACTCAGTATCCCACCCCTGCCTTCTCTCCATACCCCCTGATCCCTTTAGCCACAAGGGCCACATCTAACTCCCTCTTAAATATAGCCAATGAACTGGCCTCAACTACCTTCTGTGGCAGAGAATTCCACAGATTCACCACTCTCTGTGTAAAAAATGATTTTCTCATCTCGGTCCTAAAATACTTCCCTCTTATCCTTAAACTGTGACCCCTAGTTCTGGACTTTCCCAACATCGGGAATAATCTTCCTGCATCTAGCCTGTCCAACCCCTTAAGAATTTTGTAAGTTTCTATAAGATCCCCCCTCAATCCTCTGAATTCCAGCGAGTACAAGCCGAGTCTATCCAGTCTTTCTTCATATGAAAGTCCTGCCATCCCAGGAATCAGTCTGGTGAACCTTCTCTGTACTCCCTCTATGGCAAGAATGTCTTTCTTCAGATTAGGAGACCAAAACTGTACGCAATACTCCAGGTGAGGTCTCACCAAGACCCTGTACAACTGCAGTAGAACCTCCCTGCTCTTTATGACTTTCTGACTCTTGTACTCAATGACCCGACCCATGAAAGCAATTACGGCACATGCCTCCTTTATCTACCTGTATTACCACTTTAAAGGAGTCATAGATATTGATCTCAATAACCCTCTATTTATCAAAGCTGTTAGGGGTCACAGTTCACAAATACAAAATATTTGTGTATTTTCCATTTACATTTGACCTCCCAAATTGCAACAACTCATACTTGCCTGGATTAAGCTCCATCTGCCACTTCCCGCCCAAATATGTAGCCCACTGCACACTTTGCCAACCTTCCTCACAGCCCATGACCCCTGCAAACTTATTAACCAACTCATCTAGGTTTATGTCCATGCCATTTATATCTATATACTAGACCAAGTGCAGACCCGTTGGGTCTGTTCCCCCAATGTGCGGTTGTGGGGGGGAGGCAGCATGCAGCGTCACACACACTAACTACAGCTATCCCCCCCCCCCCCCCCCCCCCCCGCCCTCACGCTAATTACCCACACATTTTTCTAACTTCAAGTAACCCTTGCTTTCCCTCTTTCTCCATCCCTCCCCCACCATAATCGTTATACTAGTTTCACTGTCTGCAAAACTTGTTATCACTGAGCCCACAGCCAACAATGGGCCATTGTGGGCTCCACTTTTCCCTGATCATCATTACTTTTTGCATACCTTTCATTCAGTTGTTCCATGTCTCTCTATATATCCCCATCAACATATTTTGTGTCCTTTCCCCCTGACTCTCAGGGAAAGGGGAAGACGGTTCTCGACCTGAAACTTGTCTTTTTCTCCAGAGATACTGCCTGACCCGCTGAGTTACTCCAGCTTTTTTTGTTTATCTTTGCTAGAAAAGACACAAAGGCGTTAATTTCTTCTCTTGTCTCTCTCAATAACCTGGGATGGATCCCATCAAGTCCTGAGAATCTATCCACTTAATGCTCCTCAAGGGCGCCAACACCTCCTCTACATCTCAACGTTCACCAGTTTCAGTAATTATTTTTGTGTTGTAAGTAAAAGTCCACTTGCATAATCATTTTAAGTATCCCCGGGCTACCTCATTTGTTGTCAGATTTATGCTTTATTAATACACTCCACAACTGATGTATTTTACTTAACATTGATGAGCATGATTGCAGTCATTTTCATTTATTGTCAATGAGAAAATCCATATTTGTTTTATTTTCCATCCACAGTACATTGTTGCAATTAGGTAAGAATCCCTACATAGATTTTTGTCACTCTGTCAAGCATTTTGTATTTTTCTTTAGTGAACTTCATATACTGTCTGTCCATCAAATCCCCAAGCATATTAAACAATCAAAAGCCTACAGATGCTGGAAATCTGAAATAAAAAACATTAAAAAAAAATGCTGGAGAATCCTCTTGTGGAAAGTGAAAAACATTTCTCTTTCCGCAGATCCTACCTCGACTCTGTGCATTTCCAGTATTTTTCGTTTTTTTCTCCGAAGCATATTCAATCCTCAAGTAGATACTTATGTAGTTTTTGAATCTGTCACCCTCATTAGCTTTGTATCATTTGCAAATTTAGTCATACTTCCAGCTCCTAGCTCCAGAGTTTAACAAAAATCATTAAAGGAAGGTTCCATAGCAGACCACTGTGGTGACCGCATGGTAACAATCTCCTAGGCTGCTTTTTGAGCCATGTAAAGCAACATAATGGGTTCTAACAGTCAACCAATTATGTATCCATTGTTAAATATTTCCACTGATTCCACTGCTTTCTTTATTTTCAGTACCAGCTTGTCCAGAAGAACAGTGTCCAAGGCCTTACTGAATTCCAAGTATACTTCAACCACAGCCCTGCCCCGATCAAGCTCCTTTGTCACATCCTGAAAGAAAACCAGTAAGTTAGATTGGAAAGACTTACCCTTCATAAATCCATAATGGCTATCATTGATGATTTTATGTCTACTTTGCTTTGCTCGGGAGATATGACTTTGTAACCAGTGTTACTCTAACTGGGCGTGTGATTGCTGTCGTTTAGATACTGTTTTAATCCACTTGGTTATGAGAGAGATGTGATTCTGTTGTAAGTGATACTTGATTTAGTTTTGTGACCTAGATTGCTCTTGTTGCCTACGTGAGTGATGTTATTCTAAAGCAGGTTTTCTTTCTGCGATTGAAAGTCCTTACTCTGGAGTTAGTCTGTGCAAGATGTTATTTTTAAGTCAGTCAGTGTGATATAATTATGATTATTATTATTTTAGGGTTGGTTTTGTATTAATTTGTTATATGTTCTATTACTTTTATGCTTCTGTTAAGTTAGGGAGTGAGTGTTGTTATTCTACAGTTTTATTCTTTGGTAGAGTGAAGGGGATTATTTTGCCTTATGGATGTGTTTGTTTCGTGTTCCTTTAGGTTAGGCTTAGGTCAATTGCTCCATTTGGATGCGTAAATGTTGCCATTTTGAAGCCAGTCTTGCTCAGTTTGGGCTTGTGTGCTATTTTTCTGGCATTGAGGTTACTCTGGATGTATGAGTCATTCTCTTGATGGTTTTGCCCTGTATGTCTGCACATGTGCTTGTATTATGGAGAAGCAGGTGTTGGCATCATTGTAGCCTATTCAATAGTGTGAATTAATCTCGAGTTAGGTTTGCTCTGTTTGGGAGGATGAGTACCCTTATGATACTTTGCTTTTTTTTGACAATACTATGATACTGGAAGTGATTTTTTTGTGTGCATGTAATTCATCTAGAAATCCAATTGTGTGTGAGTTACTGTTATGTAGCTTTGGCTTTGTTGTGGGTGTGAATGTTTCTCATCTGAAGCGAGTTTTGCGACGTGCACATATGAATGCTAATAAGCTTCCGATTCTGTTTGGCTGGACTTTGTTTTCCTTTCTTGATATGAATACTTTTGTTTTGATTTTGGTTTGTTTAACTGTGAATTCATTTATTTGAATGTTGGTGCTGCTCCTTTTTCACTAATTAGTTTGGACACAGTATTGCTGTTTCACTGTTAGTCTTTCACTCTGTATTTAATACTGCGCTGTATGGGAATGAATGTTGGAACTGATTTGGCCCAAGTTTGCCATGGATGTTGTTCATTTGTTGCTACTGGTGTTTTGTTCCACTGGGAATACTGTCATGCTGGAATTTGTGTTTTATTTTAGATGTATCTGGAGATTGTGGTGATCTCTTGGTCTGTGTATGTTTATGCAAAGTAATAAAGGGCCTATCTCACTGTACGAGCTAATTCAAGAGCTCTCCTGAATTTAAAAAAAAAATCAAACTCGTGGTAAGCACGTAGAATGTATGTAGCGGGTACATCGGAGCTCGGGGTGTCTCTTAGCGGCACGTAACGCTAACGGCAGGTACTCGGGAAACGCGGTAATCTCGGGAAGACTCGTGAAGATTTTTCAACATGTTGAAAAATGTCCACGAGAGCCCCGAGTACCGACGAATGGCCATTACCGTAAATCTCCGAGTTTGAATTAGGGGAGACTTGGGAGAACTCTTGAATTAGCTTGTACAGTGGGACAGCCCCATAACTGGAGCAGCCTTTGGCCTGGAGTTGGCCTTGCTTAGTCCAGCCACGGTCTGGCTCTAATGTTCATTGCTGTATATCATTCCAGTGTCAGGTTGGCTCCTGTTGTGCTTGTGTAGTTACATTGGTATTTATGTTGTTTTCTTGGTGCTCTTGGCAGACTATGGACATACAGAGTGTATCTATTATTCTGATTTAGGTGTTGGAGTAAAAGTTTGCTGTTCTGGAGCAAATGCAGTCATTCTGACGCTGTTTTTCCTTTGTGTGCCATTACCGTTAAAGTAGAGAAAATGTGTAGCAGGTCGGCGAAAAAACATCGACTGGGCTAATAGTCCTGTCCCACTTAGGCGACTGCCGGCGACTACGACATTGGAATTCACCAAAGTCAGCGCCGGTGACAACCCACATCACCTGGCGACAACCTACTCCACCCTGGCGACAACCTCCATGGCCATCCTCCTGGCGACAACCTACGACAACACCTACGTCAGGAGAAGACAAGCTACGACAAGCCCACCGTCGCCGACTGTCGCGAAAATTTTTTGAACATTTCAAAATCCAGCAGCGACCAGAAAAACGCTACAACTCTTTGGGCGACAGAGGAGAGTACTCACGACCATACAGGCAACACCCCGGCAGCCGACCGTGTGGCGATGGCCTAGTTGCCGGCAGTCGCCTAAAAAAATCGCCTAAGTGGGACAGGCCCTTAAGACAGCTACTCTACCACTGCACCACTCTCCTGCAGGGCAGTCCTTCAATTGATTCATGCCATTTGTCCACTTTTCTATCATGATTGAAAAGCCTACAGGAACAGATCTTAACTGGAGGTTCAGAATGTTCCACTGTTATTTAAAGGGTTTATCCCCCAACATGGGCTGCTGGGTGGGGAGGGGGGATGGAGATTGGCATTGTGCGATCACCAGGCTTGGTTTTTTTTATTTTTACCTAATTGTATTTTGGTTCTCTGGATGTAAAGGGTAGCATTGCAATAGCTTGGATTATGTTCCATCTATTCATGACTTCTTATCGCGACATGTGCATAGACTCCTAAATGTTTTCAGACCTCCAGTGCCTCCAGCTTAGCGTCATGCTGCAAATACTCACAGTGGCGCAGAGTTACTGCCTTTACGGCGCCAGAGACCTGGGTTTGATCCTGACTACGGCTGCTGTTTGTAGTGTGTCTGTACATTCTCCCTGTGACTGCTTGGGTTTTTCCCGGGTACTCTAGTTTCCTCCCACATTCCAAAATTGTGCAGGTTTGTAGGTCAATTGTTCTTTTGTAAATTGTCCCCTGTTTGTAGAATAGAACTAGTGTACAGGAGATTGTCGTACAGTGTGGACTTGCTGGGTCAAAGAGCCTGTTTCCATACTATATCCCTAATACTAAAAACTATCCTTTCTTGCATTGAAATGGATAACCTCACTCTCAGCCCTCTTACCCATTCATTTTTATATATTTCAGAGCATCATCTTTGTGCTATTTAACATAATCTGTTAGCAACCATTATTTGCCATCATCTAAGTGATCTATATATATATTTCAGTAACGCTAATCCTGGAGTGACCTACCAGTTGGATTCTGTGTTCCAACATTCTTCTTTCTGTTATTTAGCCAATTTCCTGCTCAGGTCAATGATGTTTCGTTCAATTTGTTGAATTTTAAATTTAGCTATAATGTAGGATATTACTAAATGCTTGGAAGACCAAATAGATAACATCCGCACACATTCCGTTTCACTGTCAGTCAACTGATCAAAGAGTTCCGACAGGTTAATCAGACGAAATCTACACGCTATACAAGTTCCCGCGCAGTCTTCAACCAGCTGAACATTTTTAATTCATCATTAATTGTACATTCCAGTGACTTCATGGTCACAAATGTAACACCATATGTTTTATAATCTCCTGATTGTCCTCTCAGATCTTCCTCAAGCAGTATAACAGTGCCTCAGCCCCTCAGCTGAGTATGGTATGGGACTGTCCCCTATTAGGAGACAGTCCCATACCATTATGATCCAAAGGCCCAGAAATGGACCACCAGTGACGATTATTCGATCACATTTATCAATGCTAGAATGGCTCTGCTAAGGTTAATTATTCTGGAGTAGATTCTCATTGGAATCTGTTACATTGGAAGCACATTTTCATGGTGAGGACTGTTGTTCTTCAATTGATTTTGCACTATTGCAGTGTTATGCTGATATTTTGGAGTTGTGTTGTTATGTTCAGGTGCTGTGCTGTTATTTTCAGGTGTGATTACCGTCAATTTAATGCTGGTGCCCCACTGGTCCACTGCGTGTTTATCAAGTTATCCATTCTCTGACGGAATATAAATATTATTTTTCTGGAGATGGCATTCTTCTGTTTAAGCCCTTGTGATGTTATTTTGGGGCTCACATCACTTCCTTCAAATTTCTCTACTAGACTGTGAATCTAGTTCTGAGTTGCGTGTTCCTAATTTGGATGAGTGTGATGGTATTATGGAGATTGCTTTGCTTTATTGTGGTGTCTGCTAACTTATACCAGGTTGGGGTTTTGTCTGTATAATGGTTTTCTTCATTTATAGGATATGTGTTTTGTTTTGCCCAAGTATTATTTTAGAAGGGATTTTGCACAATTTTTTCTCTATTCTAGTATAAATGCTGCTACTGGAATTTAACTTGAAAGAAATCATTTTGTAGTAGCTATTACCATATTTGTTATTGTGGAGTTGGTGCGGCTTTAGATGTGCATTTTATTCCAGATTAGGTACAACGTTTTCTGGATATGTGCTTTTGTTCAGAAATGAGGGCTGATCAGTCTTGGGGTTTGCGTTCTATTATTCAGTGGTTACTGTTGTTCTGAAGATAGACACAAAATACTGGAGTAACTCAGCAGGTCAGACAGCCTACAAAGAGGCAGGCATAACTGGGGACCATGCGAGTGCCCATAGCTACATCTTTTATTCGGAGGAAGTGGGAAGAGTCGAAGGAGAAGATGTTGAGGGTAAGGACCTGCTCTGCTAGGTGGAGGAGTGTGTTAGTAGATGGGAAATTGGCTGGTTCTGACTCTCTGGTCGAGGAAGAACCAGAGAGTCTTAAGGCCATCCTGGTGTGGAGTGATTGAATATCCATTACTGAACGTTCTTCTGCTCAAGATTTACTGTAATACTTTAGTTTGTGGTTCCATTTACTTGCATACAATGCCATCCCATGTTAGTGATGAGCTGTATACCTGTGAACCTATTATTTTACATTAATGCCACGGTATTGGGATTTCTATGTTATTTTTCTGAGGGTTTAGTTTTGCTCCATTCAATTGTGTTCACATCTCTTCAATCAAGCTGGTTCTTGGTCAGCAATCAGAATCGGAAAAAAATGATATGAATCGTCTCAGTAACCCATGTTTGTGCTTTTGGCGACTACTACATCCCTACAAATGCTGGGTCCATGTTCACTGGTCAGTTCAATAGCACTAACTTGGCAAATGGGCCAAAGAATGGGAGATGAGGTGCTGTTGCAGGGATTGTAGTCCTTGATTGCAGAGTTAAGTTGTATACTTGGCTGGCCCCAGAGGTCTCTGGGCTTGTGGGTTTGATGTGGTGGAAGCCGAGGACGTACACTCCATTGAGGATAAATGGGGATCCTGTGGATAGGGTGAACTGTTTTAAATATCTGGGTGTCCACATCTCCGAGGATATGACATGGTCATCACACGCCTCAGCACTGGTGAGTAAGGCAAGGCAGCGCCTTTACCACCTCAGGCAATTGAGGAAATTCAGAGTGTCTCCGAGCATCCTCCAGTGCTTCTACGCAGCGGCGGTGGAAAGCATCTTGTCCGGGAACATTACCATCTGGTTCGGGAATTGCTCTGCCAAGGACAAGAAGGCTCTGCAGAGAGTAGTGCGTTCAGCCGAACGCACTATGGGAACTTCACTCACCCCCCTGCAGGAACTATACAACAGGAGATGCAACTCCAGAGCAAACAAAATCATGAGAGACCTCTTCCACCCCTGCAACGGACTGTTCCAGCCGCTATGGTCAGGCAAATGCCTCCGTTGCCATGCAGTGAGAACGGAGAGGTTGAGAAGGAGTTTCTTCCCAGAGGCAATTCGGACTGTAAACGCCTTTCTCACCAGGGACTAACTGTACAGAACATTTTTCCTTCTATTATTTATTATGTAAAATAATATGTGTGTTATGATTGTGTTTATAATTTGTTTGGTTGTTTTGTTGTTCCGCGAGCATTGCCACTTTCATTTCACTGCACATCTCGTATGTGTATGTGACAAATAAACTTGACTTGACTTGACTTGAATTCAAAGGAAGAGATGGCAGAGTTTCCTCTGAAAATGAAATACAACAGCAATAAAAGGCATTTTGCCCTTTGATTTAGGTTGAACCTGATTCTTGTGTTGACAAGATCCCTGGAGAAATGGATCAAGAAAAATGACTTGTGGAGATGTTGAGGAAGGTGACTGTGAGAAAGTGGAAGATTTATGGGAACCTGGAACCCCTCTGAAGCAGAATAAGAGAAATAAACAGACTGTGACTTTTAATGTTTTAAGAGCAGAATTTCCAGAGAGTTTAGTTTAGTTGAGAGATACAATGCAGAAACCGAACCTTCAGCCCACTGAATCCGCGCCGACCAGCGATTGCCACACATTAACACTACCCTGCACCAGGGACAATTTTTACAATTATACCAAAGCCTATTAACCTACAAACCTGTCGGCCTTTGGAGTGTGGGAGGAAACAGAAGATCCCGGAAAAAACCCAAGCAGGTCACGGGGATAACGTACAAACTCCATGGAGACAAGTCAAGATCGAACCCTGGGTCTCTGGCGCTGTAAGGTGGCAACTCTGCCAGTGTGCCACCGTGCCGCCCGAGTTATGAGGTCCTTTGCTGAGATTAATGAAGGGCAAACACTGAAGCGAAAGGAAATGTCTACACAATAACTGCAGTCTACACTCAAACTGTATCATGGCGCCAATGGCCCCAGCCCACTTTATATTCTATCAATACCCCCTCAGTATTATATAAGGTATATCCCTGGGTTAATGCAAGCAGATAGGCAAAGCTTCCTTCCCCTCATTGATCTGTTGCATGGTTACTCATTAGCTGTTATGACTCCTGAACGACTTGCATGCAATCCAATTCTTGTGCACCAGGTGGAATGTTGGTTGAGCATTGGGAGCAAACTCTTTTCAGGGCGAATGCTGAAAGCATCTATTTGCTCTGTTTTTGTAGGAGAAGGCAGTAGGAGTGGGTGAGGGGAAGCTGAGTGACTTTGTGCCAATCCATGAAGGTAAGCGTGACTTCAATCACATCTACTAGCTAACATCTAACTCTCACTCAGTGGCTCAGTAGCAATCATGTTTTGCTGCGAGCTGCCATTATGGTCTCATTCATCTGTCTAGGGCTATGGTCTGCATATCCTTTGCCCACCCATGCTCCCTCTCGCTTTGTGTAGTTTAGTTTAGAGATACAGTGCGGAAACAGGCCCTTCGGCCCACCAAGTTCAAACCGACCAGCGATCCCCATACATTAAAACTATCTTATACACACAAGGGACAATTTTTACATTTTATACATTTATACCAAGCCAATTAACCTACAAACCTGCACGTCTTTGAAATGTGGGAGGAAATCTGAAATCTTGTAGAAAACCCACGCAGGCCACAGGGAGAATGTACAGACTCCATACAGACATGCGCCGGTGGTTAGGATCAAACCCGATGCTCTGGCGCTGTAATGCCCCTGTCCCACTTAGGAGACTTTGCACCCCACCCAAGGTTTCCGTGCCGTTCCCGGATGTTCCCGGAGGTTTTTGTCAGTCTCCCTACCTGCTTCCACTCCCTGAAACCTCCGGCAACCACCTGCAACCTCCGGGAACCGCACGGAAACCTTGGGCGGGGCGTAAAGTCTCCAGAGGTTTCCGTTCAGGGTTCCTAAGTGGGACAGGGGCATAAGGAAGCAACTCTACCGCTGTGCCACTATGCCGCTCTTTGTGCAGCAGTCCCACAATATGAGGAAGCTGGCAACAGATCATAACAGCAAGCAAGCTCGCTCCGAACAACCCCAATTCCACAAGCACCAGTAAACAGACATATCAACCTGAGGGACTCAAAGAAGGGAATTGGATGGGAACACCAGGCAAGATGTTTGTTTAAAGAGGATCAAGTGATGATAAAAGCAGAGGAGCAGGGATGGCTTGGGTCACTCGGGCAACTGTCATTGGGTCCATGTTTTCCACCCTTACAATGAATACACACTGAACTGCACTATTGAACCAGCAGAAGCCTTGTGCAATCCTTTGGGAATACTGGTGGGATGACAGTACACCTGGGGATATGTCTGATACCCTGAGCTTGCAGGGGGAAACACACAGAGAAAAATCCCTGGTATCATGTGCAAAAATAATGTCCCTCTCAACACCACCACCACCATGCCTGCTTCTAACCTTTCCCCAATTACTACCCCAAAAGAAGAGCATGAATGCTGATGCCATTTTGCTCATCAGTATTGTTTCTGCTGCATTTGTTCAGGTTTACTTTCACTTTACGGACATTTAAGTTTCACTTGAGCAGAATACATTGGTGGGCTGGTTTCTTCATGACAGCCCAGGATTCAGCTCCACACAATTATCAAGGACCTCCAGCGGTTATGCTGTAAAATGAAGAGCGATAGATAAGTTCCTGACGCCCTGAAGGGGCCGGTCCCACTTGGCCCTCATTTGCGGGTCACGCAGATGGCGAGCGAAGATTTTGTACATCACAAAATCCTGCAACGCCGCGCGCGGCTGCGCGTCACTACCTATGTCATCGCGCACCATGCGTGCCTAATCGTGACGCGTAAATGATGTTGCATAAATTACGTGCAAATGACGGCCAAGTGGGACAGGCCCTTGAGGGGACCGTCTATGTATACCTGCCAGATCGGAGGAGAAAAGTGGGAACAACAGCCAACCAGCAAAGAAAGTGAATGATTAAAGGGGGCTGCAGAACCTCCTAGCCCCATTAGAAACTCACCAGTGGCACCCACAAACCAGAAGCTTCCCATTGAGAAATGGGAATGTTTAGTTTAGTTCAGTTTATTGTCGTGTGTACAGTGGTACAGTCAAAAGCGGTACAGTGAAAAGCTTTTGTTCCATGCTAACCAGTCAGTGGAAAGACAATGCATGATTACAATTGAGTCGTCCATAGTGTAGAGATACATGATAAAGGGAATAACGTTTAGTGCAAGATGAGGTCCAGTAAATCTGGTCACAGATAGTCCAAGGGTCTCCAGTGAGGTAGATAGGGAGGTAAACTTGAATCTTTCTTGGAAGGTGGCACAAGATTAAAATGTGTATTACAAACATTTTACACTGTTCCACGAGGGAAAGCAGATGCAATGCAAATATCCGATTGAACGTATGTGTATTGAGGGAACAAATTATGTGCATTATTTTCAGAATGCTCGACTAAGATGTATTTTGATAAAAGGACTAGTTCTCTTTCAGCATTGAAAACAAATAGTGTGGGGTTTGTCATGAGTGTTTGTGGGTGGGGTGCACATTTAGACAAAAAATAATCTGAGGCAAGCACAATAAAGTGAAAACAATGTAACTGTATGCTAAGAGACTTGAAGAATGATAAATGGTCTTGAAGAATAAATGAAAACACAGTCCATTAGTTTTTGTTGCACCATTCCATCTGGTTCAGTCTCATTCTTGGCTAATTCTTCTTCCTTTGCCTGCTGCTGCTTCCAAGTCTGTTAGCCTGTATTGTTACATGTTTGGCTGGCTCCCTCTCTTTCTCCCTGGATGGTATGCATTTTATATACTTTAATTGGACCCTACTTCAGTTAACCAAGCAGCTCTGTAATTTGCTGGTGAAATATTGCTCCGTAATCCTGGTTGAGGCATGTTCCTCATTGCACTTCATTGCCACTTCAGTCCAGAGGTATCTGACTGCTCATCAAAGCCAGGGCAAAAAGGATGGTCTTTATCCCCTGGTGATATCCATCCTTGGTTATTCCTTGGTTATGCACATCACTAGAAAAGATTGAGTTTAGTTTAGTTTGGAAATACAGCGTGGAAAAAGGCCATTCGGCCCACCGAGTCCATACTGACCAGCGATCCCTGTATACTTGCACTTTCCCACACATTAGGGACAATTTACTGAAACCAATTAACGTACAAACCTATACATCTTTGGAAAGTGGGAGGAAACCGGAGCACCCGGAGAAAAACCCACGTGGTCACGGGGAGAACTTATAAACTCCATGCAGACAGCACCCATAGTCAAGATCGAATCTGGCGCTGTAAGGCAGTACCTGTATCTGTGTCGCCCATGTAGATTACTATCATCCAAAAAATCCTCCAAAGTGTTTCATGAAGAATTATTCTGTTGAGTAGAGAGCATCTCAATTCTGTCCAAATAATAAATGAAATAATCAGATTGTGATCAAAGAATCGGTACTGCATCTTTGTTGAGATGGGTGGATGACTTGGAGCAGAACTTGGAAATGGTGGAGTTTGCACATGCAAGAATGCCTATGTCCTTCCAAGTTGTGCAGGTCGCAGATTTGGAAGAAGTGTTTAAGAAGCCTTGCTGAGATGCTGCAGTACATCTTGTAAATGGTGTGTGCTGCAGCCACAATGCAACAGGGGTGAAGGGATAAAAGGAATAGTGTCTTCCTCTGTAAATTAGTCATGACATTGTGCTCTGTTACAAGATCACAGTAGTCCCCATCTGCTCTGACACTGATGGATTGGAAACACATTGGAGTCTTAGACATGTCAACGTCTCATTAAAAATCACCTGCACTTTTAAAACTCCCTAGCAAAGTTACTGGACCCGTTGAAGTCATACTCTTCATTCCGTAGGAATTCCTCTTTCACCTCCTGATCCCAGTGAAATGACCAAAATGTTGTTGGGATGCCCATGCTGAGACTGTGCCTGCAGCAAGGATGCTGTTGGTGTTCAGGCACCATAATAGCACACAGCAGAATAAAGCCGCTAACTGTGCCATCAGGCACTGCAATGTTAGTTTGCTCAGTTGGAAACAGCTGTTTAAATGTCGGTTTTTCAGAGTTAACAACTGTTTAAATAGTGTGCTGGTTGGAATGGTCCACATCCCAATGAATTATTTTATACAAGTCAGCGTGGCAAGAACTGGATTCTCTATTCCTGTGGGGAGATTTCCTAAATGTAATTTGTTTAGTAGGCCAAAGGAAAATATTTTGGGTTTGAAAATGATATCAAAGATGGTGAAAAATCGTCCAACTCCGTATGCTGACACCATATTAGGAAATTATTTTAGTTTGCATTCTGCAATACACGGAGGATTACATGATATTGCTAGTCTATGAGTGTGAATATTTTAGAGATGTTTACTTTCTGTTTGGGTATATGTACTATTTCACAGTGTTTTAATTGTTTGGCTACTGCTAGATCAGTGCTGTTGCTGCCCCGGTGTATAAGTATGGTTAGTTTAGCATAGTAGTCTCTTTGTGAACAATTACAGTTTTTTTGGACTAGTGTATTAGTACGTTGCTATTATCTTTGGGTAGCGTACCATGGTGCTCCTCTCTGTTAGTCAACCACCAATGTCTCCTGGATATTTGGATGCAGAATATTTTAGGTTCGAGCTGCTGAAGGTGTATTTAGTAAATTGAATTTATTGCCACTCTGTTATCACGTTATCTTACCCCACCACCCACCTTACTAGATCGCTAGTGTTTAAAAGTAAAATGTAACAACATGGAATTGGATTTCAGAATACTACAAATGTACATTATTATACACTTCTAAATATATATTACTGAAGCTATTTAGCTAATTAGCATGTGTTAAATGCAAAGTTACAAGTCTGGGCCTTAAATAGTCTTTGTTAGCAGCTGCAAACCCTTTACTTTTGCTTTACCTGAAGCTGTTATGAATAATTTACCACAAAGATTTTCTAAAATCATCTGTAAATACCACAAATCAAAGTGTCCCTGATTGATTTCTGGGCCGCTTTACTTCATAATAATAATAATAATAATAATCTTATTTATATAGCACATTTTCAGTCAACTTGCATTGACCCCAAAGTGCTTCACATAATTACATTACATTACACACAGGCAAAGGTGGGTGAAGTGTCTTGTCCCAAGGACACAACGACAGTATGCACTCCAAGCGGGATTCGAACCGGCTACCTTCCGGTCGCCAGCCAAACACTTAGCCCATTGTGCCATCTGTCGTCCCACCATAACTTTATCCAGTTCACCCAGATCCAAAATGCTTGTTTTATAAACAACAGCCACTTTCCATTCATTCCTATTATGCCCCCTGTTTATTGTCATACACATTAACAAATGCTATCTGATAATATGGATGCTGAAGAATGCGTAAGAAGGCTGTGAATCTCTTGTTTTGTCTGTGATATTTAAATACTTGAATATCACATGCCTGGACATAAATTAACACTCAGCCATATGTAATGATATGT
This sequence comes from Leucoraja erinaceus, assembly GCF_028641065.1. Taxonomy (NCBI): domain Eukaryota; kingdom Metazoa; phylum Chordata; class Chondrichthyes; order Rajiformes; family Rajidae; genus Leucoraja; species Leucoraja erinaceus. The sequence goes on from NC_073423.1 coordinate 863,898, forward strand.
TAGATCCCTTTTGGGAATGAGCACTTCAATTTGCTGAATATCGGGCCTACATTTAGATGTACCTTTTCTCCAAGAGCCCAAGGACTTGTGTGGTTCTGCAGTTTCTGTATTTATGCATGACTTGTATGAGAAAAGTTTATACATGAGTGAATAATAAGTGTGAAATGAATGATAATGGTCTGTGGATACTGCCAATAACTGCTTAAAGCATGAATGTGGAGACAAAGACGAATACATTTGAAGTCTGAGTCTAAAGAAGGGTCTCGACCCAAAACGATACCCATTCCTTTTCTCCAGAGATGCTGTCTCTGCTGAGTTACTCCAGCTTTTTGTGTCTATCGTTGGTTTAACCCAGCATCTGCAGTTCATTGATTGAGCCATAGAAAATGCTTCTTTTCTGATTTTACTTAAGATTTTAAATAGTCTTAAAATAGTCTTAAATAGACTTTAAAAGAGTCTTAAATACCTAGTGATTTTATGTAATTTCCTGGTTTCTTTCTTCTATGTATGCAGCAAATCAGCAGTCACAATATAGTATAGGGGACTTAGTTATATTTTTAAAGTCAAATTGATATGATCAGAAAGACCTTCATTTTGGTCAATCAGATCTGATGGATAGTAGGTTCAAAAGACTTGTAATTGGAAAGAGCACACAAAATAATTGTGTGAAATATACCATGGTGTCATTCACATTATATGTCCCTGTCACAAAGGATCCGATGATAATCTGGAGAAAAGTTTAACACTTGAAGCCTTGAACCTACCTTGTTCCCATTCCTACTATAAATGGTAAAAATATGCATTCAATTGTTCAGTCTGGCGAGCATGAGTGAGTGTGTATACACACCTCTCTCTTGAAATGCAACAGATGCTTTCATGATATAACCAGTTAATGTGATAACGAAGACCTGATCCGAAGGAGATCATTTTAATTTGCAGATACTGATACGGTCCTATTTCAGCCTTTGTTAAAAATCCTGGACTTGGACTGACCTGACGGGATCGCCTTTGGAAACCTTGTTCTACGGATTCACCAAATAGCTATTTCCTTGGCTCTTGCTTGCTCTCACTGCTGCTCACCATGTGCACGCACTACAGTAACAGGTATTTATTTATGTACAACATTTATGTAGGAAATATTCCAAGCCCAGTTCCAGACTCCACAATGCAAAGTAATTGGAGGGATGAAGAGAAATAACTGATAGAAGGCAAGTGATGGTTCACCATCGAGAGAGTTATACACAAGAGCCAGAAAACTACAGGTATTTTGACTTAGATTTTTTTATTCAGTTTAGTTTAGAGATACAGCGTGGAAACAGGCCTTTCGGCCCACCGAGTCCACAATCACCAGCGATCCCCACACATCAACACTACCTTACACACACTAGGGACAGTTTTACATTTATACCAAGCCTAATAAACCTACAAACCTGTACGTCTTTGGAATGTGGGAGGAAACCAATGATCTTGCAGAAAACCCACACAGGTGACGGGGAGAACGTACAAACTTCATACACACAGCACACGTGATCGGGATCAAACCTGGGTCTCTGCTGCTGTAAGCGCTGTAAGGCAGCAATGGCTGCCTCACCAACAGTCTGTCTGTCCTTTCCTATTTTAATGTTATGTTTTAAATGTAGGTTTTTAATGTTCTATAGCTTGTTTTATGTGGGGGGAGCAGGTTGGGGGAACCTTTTTCAATCTCTTACCTCAACGGAGATGCGATTTTGTTTCCGTATCGTATCTCCATCCGCACTGCGGCCTAACATCGAGGAGTTGGCGGCCTCTGCAGGAGACCGATATTGAGAGCTCCACCGCGGGTGCCTGTGGACTTACAATCGTGGAGCTCGCAATCTCTTTGCCAGTGGTTGACTTCAGAGCTCCAAATGTGGGTGCTTGTAGACTTAACATCACAGAGCCCGCAGTCTCTGGTCAGAGACCGATTTTGGGAACTCTAAGCCGCGGGAGTTTCGACCGCCCCGACGTGGGAGTTTCGATCATCCCAACGCGGGAGTTTTGATCGCTCCGATGCGGGGGCTTCGACCGCTGGCTGCGGGAGCTTCAATTGCCCCGATCGCGGGAGAATAAAGAGGAAGCAGATTGGACTTTTCTGCCTTCCATCACAGTGAGGAATGTGGGGAATTTGCTGTGGTGGATGTTTATATTAACTTTTATGTAGTTGTGTCTTGGGTTGCTTTTTGTTTCATATGGCTGTATGGTAATTCACATAGCACTGTACCTTAATTGGTACATGTAACAACAAAAGACCTTTGAAACCTTTAAAACCTTTGAAACCTCTGAACTCTACCGCTGCGCCACCGTGTCACTCTAATGAAAGGCAGAGGAATGAAAGTTAATATAATGATATAATTTGGAGGTGGGGATACATAATGAAGTCCTGGGTTGTTATACTTTGTTACACTTCATGTATGAGCCAGAGATGAAAGTGGAAAGATAAAAGGATATGGAAATGATCAGCCAATCACTATAGGTAGACTTCACCTCATCTCCAATGCTGTGTGTCTTTCCTTTGTCATGCTTGTTATTAGATTCTAAGCTTGAAGGATGGTGAGAATTCTTCCTGTTCTTGAAAGCCGTTCTGATAAGGCTGAGGAAGAGTATCAGTGAAATACAGTGTATGAATTATTGAGAAGAATGAGGATGAGGGGGGAGGCCATTGTGAGGCCAATAAAGGTGTCGAGATGCGAGTGAAAGCTGAAGGAGGATTAATGGCATAGTTAGTTTATATAAGAAATCTGATGATTTCAAAGCAAATTTGCAGGATCTTTTGAACTTTTTTTGTGAGTAATGACTTTGATAACCTCTTCCATACCTCCTAGTGGTGCAATTACAGACTACTATTGTATATTCCAGTAGTCAAGTACAAAACTGGCACAATTTTTTTAAAATATGGCTATACTTTTTATTTAAAAAACATTTATTTTGCAGCAACGAATTAAAAAATACATGATTTTATTGTTTGCGGATTGAAATATAGTGGCAATCTTTCCAGATATTTAATCTGGTGATGCGTCATGCTCATTATCTTCCCTATAATGTCTGCAGGTCCTTTTGAGTTGTATTGCTTGCAAAGGTAAATGTAGATGTTATCTACGAAACAACATTTACTGAAGGCTACTGTTGTATCAGAGACTACTGTTTAAAAATGGTTTAACCGTCTTTAGACAGTGGTGTCTGATACAACAATTCATCAAAGTCATATAACTTGGCACAGTCATTTTGTTCTAGGTTTCCTAGAAACACTATAATTTAAGCCCTGAAGATAGACACAAAATGCTGGAGTAAAGGGCCTGTCCCACCGGCATGCGACTCCATGCGGCAAGCGCAACCTAAAGAGCCGGTCCCACCAGCATGCGCCTGCATGCGGCAAGCGTGACCTAACGTGGTCGCTTGAACCGTACGGCCTTGCGGGGCTGGTCCCACTTTGATCGCCGGAGCCGTATGGAATTGTGCGGAGCTGGTCCCGACATCGCGCGGGGCTCCGAAAAACTGACCGTGTTTAAAAATTTGTCCGTGAACTTCCCGCGGACTTCGCTCGCACTTCATGTCACTCACTCGACCTCTGCGCGGCCCCCGCTTCTGGTTAGGTCGCGCTTGCCGCATGCAGGCACATGCTGGTGGGACTGGCCCTTTCGGTGCTGGTGGGCATGCCCGTGGGACAGGCCCTTTACTCAGCGGGACTAGAGAAGGTTCTCGACCCGAAATGTCACCTATTCTTTTTCTCTGGAGATGCTGCCTGTCCCGCTGAGTTACTCCAGCATTTTGTGTCTATCTTTGATGTAAACCAGCATCTGCAGTTCCTTCCAACTAATTTAAGCCCTGCATTCCCTTCATTATTCCAAGCTCTTACTTCTTTCCTTACAACCACAGTGGCCCAATTGGTAGAGCTGCTGCCTCACACCACCAAAGATTTGGATTTGTTTCTGACCTCGGGTGCTGCCTGTGTGGAGTTTGCACGTGCTCCCCGTGACTGCATTGGCTTCCTTCAGATCCCACATCCCAAAGGCATGGAGGTTTGTAGGTTAATTGGTTTTGGTTAAATTATCCCTTACATGCTGGGGGTGGATGCTAAAGTGGGATAACATAGAACTAGTGTGAACAAGTGACCAATGGCTGGCTTGGACTTGGTGGGCTGAAGGACTTGTTTCTATGCTGCATCTTTCAATCAATCTATCAATCTCAACTCAGAAAATTCCGTTTTTCTCTGACATCCACGTCCTCCAAGTAACAGCAGGAAGGAAACAAATATCAGGTTGCGATCATGCTTATAATATATTTGAGAATGAATCCTCAGTGTACAGTTCACGTGCAGAGACCAATAAGTTCCAGCCGTAATGAAGGGCATTGCGTAATATGATGCATACGATGCCCTATAAGATAAATAAGATGCATCACAGTAAATATTGTATCCTTGCACGTCAAAATTAAACTGCAGTTTATGATTTTTACATATACTTGTCAAAGAGTTGAATTAATGAAGCTAGATCAAGGCCTTAAAGAGATAAAAAGCTGCTATAAATAACTGTGTCATATATCTAAGGCATATCTAGATGAGGCATAAATTGATTATTACCACCTGAAACTTTTCATTTTTTGCCAGAAAATATCTCCTTCTGCTACCTATGTGCACAATGAGCCAGAAATGTAACTATTGCAGGTTATGCAGATGTCCCAACCTGGAATTTAAATCTTAAAGCAAAGGGCAACCGTTCTTTGTTCTATGTATACAAGGGATTGAAAGACTACAGTACCTTTTGATTTGTCACCAGTCAGTATGATACCCTTCTCTTTCTTTCAAGTGCACGATCTTGATGACCAGTTGAACGACAACTTCTGGTTGCTTTTCTCTGATCACAGTGCCTGAATGGTGGAGAGGTCTTACTCTTCAGGTGAAACCCCACTCGCTACTAATAACTGGCAATTGTAGCTATTCGAACACAGACATTTGCACTGCTTCCTCCCACACCCCCCCCCCGGTCTCAAAAAACTTCATTGTCTGTTCTTTCCGTTACAAGCTGACGCAAGAGGTAACCCGAGTGAAGGGGTCGTGGTTGAGCACGATATAACAAGTGACAGATCAAGAGTTTAACCGAGTTCCCACGGGTAGACGGCAGTTTCCCGTTTACTTGTCATTTCTGCAATTAATCTGTCTGGAGTTACATGGCTCTTGGGTTGGGCTGGGATCATTCTCTGTGGGGTGATTTTAGTGCGGGAGACAAGTGTAGGAGAGGTGTACTGACTGTGGGCAGAATTTTGGAAGTGATTGCCCACCAGTCTCAAAAGCCGCTGTGTCTCCCTGCCCCTGGGATAGCAGGGGGTGATCAAACAGCACAATACCCCCCTCCCCCTCCAACTCCAGAGGAATGCGCTCCCCGATGGGCCGCTACGGCGATAAGTGGCAGTCGCCCACAGCCCGAGCTGCTCCCCCTCATCCGCCACCCCAAGAACAAGACGTACCTTGCACACCTTGCGTGTTCCTCTGGAGTTGGAGCGGGGCTGGGCTGGAGTTGCTGCTGGCTGTGGGTCTCTGGGTTCTCCGTGCTTGCAGTGGGCCTGGTGGGCCTGGGGGTCGGTGTCCCATTGGTCCTGACGTCTCCGGTGACTGGCACGGACCTGCTGGCATCGCCGACGTGAAGACAGTGCAAAGCCCCCGCGCCGGTGCAATGGGCGGGGAGCTGGAGAGGGGAGGGAAGGGGTCACACACATGGCCGGGAAGCAGAGGGGTGTAGGTGGGGGTGGTGACAGATAGGGCCAACAATGAGTGGAGAAAGACAGAAACACCGATGTGCAAATGAGACCTACAACAGTGCATGATCTCTCTCGCGTAATGGCAGGTGACTGTTGCTGGGAAACTGAAGGGAGCGACAATCTGTTGCTGCCTGCCCGCTGAGTTAAAGAGTTCCCATGGTAGACTCACGATACACTAAGGTAAACGCACGGCCACTATGTTCTTAAATTGAGTTAAAATGTTTCAATTATTAACCACAAGAGTAAAATTGACTCGTGGAAAATTTCAAACATGTTTGATTTTTTGCAAGAGTAGACAAGTTACACGAGAACCTGCTGTTAGCGCCACAATGTACTACGTTGCGTCCACGAATGCCGTACGTTAATTGTACGTTATTACCACGAGGTTTAACTCGGGTTACCTCTTGTGTCAGCTCGTAACGTGAGAATGGCCTATAAGTCTTCTGTACTGAACTGTGTTTTGTTTTAGTTGAGGCAAGATAACCATGGATTGCCACAATAATTGCCGTGAAGGTTTTCATTATGGCCATTTTTTGTTTGCTTGGAGAACTGAGGTGCTATTCTAACTGTTCCAAGTCATAACTTCTGAGTATGGTTTTAGAGATACAGTGCGGAAACAGGCCCTTCAGTCCACCGAGTCCGCACCGACCAGCGATCACACCATAAAAAATGTTATGCTACACGCTAGGGACAATTTACAATTTTACCAAACCCAATTAATCTACAAATCTGTATGCCTTTGCAGTGTGAGAGGAAACCAGAACACCTGAAGAAAACTCGGTACAGGCAGCACCTGTAGTCAGGATCAAACCCGGGCTCTGACGTACGTGTAAGGCAGCAGCTTTACCATTACGCTACTGTGTTGACTGTGTTGCATTCATCTGTCCTATCACCCTTATCCACCCTCGCTAGCACGTGGCACCCAGAGTAAACCGGAGATCACTTTCCCACTTATTAATCTTTTGCCCAACCCCTTCTATTCATTTTGCAGCATCTCATCCCTTTTCCTATCTATCTCTTTTGTGCCAACATACACAACGACTTCTGGCTGCTCCCCCTCCCCCTTGAGAATGTCATGAAGCTGCTGCACAACATCCTGGACGCTGGCATCAGAGAAGCAACACACCATCCTGGAGCAACGGATGTCGCTGTAGAATCTCCTGTCTGCCTCCCTAACCAATGCGTCTCTCCAACTATAACATTACCCTTCCCTACTTTGTATAAGAGTCAGGCTCAGTGTCACAGTCCTGCTACTCACCCCTGATGGGACTCCCACACCAACAGTATCCAAAGGGTTTACCTGGTTTGAAGGCGAATGACAGCAGGGGTCAGCTGTACTTTCTGTCTACTCCCTCTCCTCTTGGTCACCCACCTACTCTCTTCCTGTATCTTAGGTGCGACCACTCGCTACAACATTTATCCATGGATTTCTCGTTCTCCAGGTTGATCCTGAGGTTTTCCAGCTGCAGCTCCAGTTCCCGAATGGAGCCGCACCTGGGCACAGTTCCCACTTGTAGTGACCCTGACTTCCCACATCCTGCAGGAGGAACATTGCACTGTTATACCTGCCCGGTTGATTCTGTGGATTGTGAAAATGAAGTAAAGGACATGTGTAGCCTCATGTGACTGAACGGGCAAATATCACAGGATGGGGAGTGGTTGATAGTTCAATAATGCTTTATTTGTCACATACCAAACTGCACCCTGAAATTATTTTTGAGTGTACTACACACACGGGCGTTGCGTAAACTACACACGCGGGTGCCATCAATTTTGGCGCTATTATTCAGATTCAAACACAACAATGAGGTATGTTATTAAAGGCTGATATTAGCAGACATTAGCAAGTGTTTTGCATCTTTTCACACGTTATCGGTTCAGTACTTCATTCAGCACGTTTGAAAGGCACAAAATATTTTCCTTAGTTCTCCACAATATTTCTAGCGATGTAATTAAACAATGCAAATCCTGTCAATGTTAGTGAAGTGGGAACCACTTATGGAAAAGAGAAAACATTTTGGAACCATTGCTGTGGAAAGTATTTTCATCAGAATCGATATCATGAAGTTGGAGAAACCGAGATAATTTTTGGGATCCTTACAGTAAACAAGTGGCAGGACGTGTAGTCATAAGGTCATAAGGAATAGGAGTAGAATTAGGCTTTTCGGCCCATCAAGGTTATGCCGCCATTCAATCATGGTTGATCTATCTCTCCCTCCTAACCCCATTCTCCTGCCTTCTCCCCATAACCTCTGACACCTGCACTAATCAAGAATCTATCTCTCTCTGTCTTAGAAATGTACACTGACGACCTCACCAACCTTCTGTGGCAAAGACATCCACAGATTCATCATGCTCCGACTAAAGACCTTTCTTCTCATCTTCCTCTCCACATCCTCTCCACATCCACTCCACATATCCAAGCCTTTCACTATTCTGTATGTTTCAGTCAGGTGTCCCATCATTCTTCTAAATTCCAGCGAGTACAGGCCCAGTGCTGTCACAATCCTGGAATCATTCTTGTAAACCTCCTTTGAACCCTCTCCAGAGCTACCACATCCTTCCTCAGATATGGGGCCCAAAATTGCTCACAATATTCCAAATGCGGCTTTACCAGTACCTCGTAGAGCCTCAACATTACATCCCTGTTTTTGTATACAAGCCCTCTTGAAATAAATGTTAGCGTTGCATTTGCTTTCAGATGTAGCTGTGGGAGTGCAGGCTTGGAATGAAGATTCCAAGCTAACTTATACCCTGGAACGGAGTTAGAGTAATCGAGGAAGGGAAGGGAAGAGGTAGACATGTGAAAGAGAGACCAAGTTATAAATTGGCAGAAAAGAAGATAACACTTTAAAATTCTGTGTGTGCAAGACAGTAGCACTGGTACAGTTATAAATATCAACAATCATATAACCATATAACCATATAACAATTACAGCACGGAAACAGGCCATCTCGGCCCTACAAGTCCATGCCGAACAAATTTTGTTCCCCTTAGTCCCACCTGCTTGCACTCGTACCATAACCCTCCATTCCCTTCTCATCCATATGCCTATCCAATTTATTTTTAAATGATACCAATGAACCTGCCTCCACCACTTCCACTGGGAGCTCATTCCACACCGCCACCACTCTCTGCGTAAAGAAGTTCCCCCTCATATTACCCCTAAACCTCTGTCCCTTAATTCTGAAGTCGTGTCCTCTTCTTTGAATCTTCCCTATTCTCAAAGGGAAACACAGAAATTCTTACTTGCCACAGCAGAAGGCCAAGAAACACAATGCTCATAAATAATATCTACTAAACAAAAATTCAATAAATTAATAATCCCAGTACTAATGCAAAAAACCCCAAATGCCAAAATGTTCTGAAGGCAGTCCATAATTCATGGTTGAGGTTAGTGTTGTAGGGTGTTAAAGAGTCTGAAAGTTGTTGGTAAGAAGCTATTCTTAAACCTGGTGCTCGCAGTTTTTGGAAAAATGTGTAAAAATTCACTTTGCTTCAAACAGATAACAACACAAAAGTTAGTAATACAGTAATAGTTAGTCTTTATTTCACCAGACGGGCGTGGGAGGACTGCTCTCACAGTATGTAAATACAGACCACAGAGTCCCTCTTTCTCCACCACACACAGAGGTAATGTTCAGTCAGATATATTTATACCCTAATAATCAGCAATTCAGCAATTCTTTACCTTCCAGAGCATTGTAGGTCCTCTTGCCTTGTCCATATATGGTTAACATCAGAGGATTGACAGGTTCTTCTGATAGAGGAAAGATTAGTCCATTTATAGTTATGCTGAAGGATCTATTTTTATTGCAGATTCAAGCATTTTTGTGTTTTTGACCTTGTTGATTAATTGTTTGTACATTACAATCTGAAGAGTAGAGGGTAAGAACTGAGTTGGCTGAACATCTTTCTGATTGTTTATATTATAGAGTAAAATGTTTCTGAAATCTCACTTGTGTAATAGAAGAAAGGCAAAACATTCATGTTATTATGCTGTAATCTTGCTAGTGTTTATATTATATTACAAGACACCTGGTGTGTTTGTGCATAAATCTCGCTTGTGTAATTGGAGAAAGGTTATGCATTCATTTTGTAACATCGAAATCTACAGCAGAATCCATTTTGTAACATCTAAATCATTAAACTCTTTCAAATGTGCCAGAAGAAGAGGTGAAGGAGCAGGTCTGAGTAGGACTGAAACACAAACTATGTATGGTGACAATAGAGAGACATGAACAGCTTGGGTACACATATCCAAAAGAACTTTGCAAACAACCGTTGCCATTTGTAGTGCAGTTCTAGTTGCAATTCGGGAAATGCTGACAGCAAGGACACAAATTTGAGAGTTTGCCTTCCTCCAAATGTTTCTTACAAGCAGAACTTCTTACACAAAAGGATTTACGGTGAACACGTTAGTCACAAGGCACACTTGCTTCATCTTAAAGGAGATGCTTTGAGTTTCATTACTCCTGTTACCATGCAAAAGGGACATTTAATGGTCCATGGAAAATACTATGGACTAATGATTAATGATGAGATACAAATAGAAATGCACAGTGAAATATCGGGTATGGTGGGCTGTGACAGCAGTCTCAGTATAAACACTCAAATTAGACAAGATTTCTGCAGAGAAAATTAGTATGCTTCCAGTGCTAACTGTGCTAGATGTCATGTCAGGAATGAAGCAACCAGGAGTTAGCTCATGGCCACTATCTTGGCCTTTCATTGACCCTGGCAGAAAATCTTGTTTCTTCGGAAAGTCGGAAACCAATCTCCAAACAATTACTGGGATCACCAGTCTTGGAGGAAGTTCCTGTCAAAATCAAGGGTGACTGATTATAATTGCTACAAATCAGATATCTGTCCTTTTCAAGACTTTGGTATAAATCATGCTAATGTTTATATAAAGAGCTATACAGCTGTGATTAGTGGAAACATCATTCACATTTAAGCCCTGTCTCATACATTAGGTGGCAGAGGGACACAAAATGCTGGAGTAACTCAGCGGGACAGGCAGCATCCCTGGATAGTAGGAATGGGTGACGTTTCGGGCCGGGACCCTTCTTCAAGTCTTGTCGTGGTCTTGTTGCTGGAAACCAAATCATTCTCCATTTTCAATTTGCTTTGTTCTGAATTCCGTCGATCATCCTTGCTTGGAATCGACTGTGAATTTAATTTAATTTTGTGTCTCCTGCAAAACTGCACTGGCCTCCAGAACTGAAATCCCACCAAGTTTTGTGCAAGTTTGAATACAATGAATAATTAACTGTGAAATACATTATTTTTAAACAGCCGAGAAATCAGACTTGTGCTCGTGCTTTTTGTGCAAATTGCAGATAAAAAACAGTTCACCCAGCTGAAGTCCAGTCCGTCACAAATGAGGACTAGGTTTCTCCAGATGCAATTCATTGTATGGATAATATTTCTGCAGCTGAATTTGTGCAACTTTCCCAACAGAAATTTGAGCAATACTGTGCAACCTTTTTACTGTTTTTTAGCTCCCGGTAAATGCCACAACAGCTAAGCAAAGACATATTGAATTAAAGGATCCCCACTGTGCAGCTGTCTGCATCTGTCTGCATGAGTTTTTAATGCTCTGCATCTTTCAGATATTATTGCTGGGACTCATTGTACTTTATGCAGGAACACGAGCTGTAATCTATAGAGAAATGAGCCCGAGTCATGAAGCGGTTTACGGTCACTCACAGGATGGGCTCGGTTTTCTGTCAAATATATTCGGATCCGGTATTTGACAATGGTTTGTAAGACCATAGAAACTGAAGATGATTAACTCATTCCTCTGCTCTTAGCCTCATATCTATGACACCTGCTTATGCTGGTCGACTGTAACTGACATGGGAAGGGTTCTTTAAAATTGAGATTTACTTTCCATGAACCATATGTGTAAAAGCTTGGTATCTGCAATCTCAGAAGGTTTTAACGCAGCAATCAAGGTGAAAACCATTCTTACAATTTTATTGAAGTAGTGTGATCTCACCACCATCACGCCACCCGGCATTGTCACGGTATCTTTGCCAAAAAGATTCTATGCAAGGGTCCCTGGTTTACATCTCACATTTTTACGGAAAACAATATTCGAGTGCTGCTGGAGGGTCCAAGTGCAGACCCATTGGGTCCGCCCGAGCGTTGCTCCCACCCAGCAGAGCGAGATTCAGGGATGTTCCATCCCACTGCACCTGTACGTGCTAAGGGACTTGAAGCCCCCAACGCCAAGGCCCCACAGTCTCCCCCATGGGGGGGCACGGTATGGTGGAACCCCCTCAAATTAAATTAAGGGAAGGTATCCCCGCCAGGGGGCACATGAGGGGCCGGGTGGGGGACATTATTTGTGGAAATGAAAATGTCCGCACTGTAAACACTGTATATATTTATTACACAGGGGCCCAGAGTGGCACCCAACGTAAAAAAATTGTACTGAAAAAACCGTCTCCCCCGGATGAATTTTGTTAGTTTGAATGGTTCAGGAATTGTATATATTTATCAATGAATAAAGTCTATTTTGAAAATTAAAAAAAAAAAGTGATCTCCTAATAGCCACAGGCATTGTCACTATCTCCATGATTCTCTGATGGTTTACATCTCAATTTGAAAAAAATATTAGACCAAGTGCAGACCCATTGGGTCTACTCCCCTAATTCAATATTCCATCACTCACCTGTTCCCCCAGCACAACCCCTTACCCCAACGCAACCCGTTCCCCCAACGCAACCCGTTCCCCCAACGCAACCCGTTCCCCCAGCGCAACCCGTTCCCCCAGCACAACCCGTTCCCCAACGCAACCCGTTCCCCCAACGCAACCCGTTCCCCCAACGCAACCCCTTACCTCAACGCAACCCGTTCCCCCAACGCAACCCGTTCCCCCAACGCAACCTGTTCCCTCAACAATTCCACCCCACGCAACCCCTTACCCCAACGCAACCCCTTACTCTCCGCAACCCGTTTCCCTCAACCCCCCCCCTCCCCCAACGCAACCCGTTCCCACAACGCAACCTGTTCCCCCAACACAATATTCCACCACTTTTTCTCTCCTCTTCCCCCTCTCCTTCCACCCCCCTCTCCTCTCCCCACAGTGAAACAATGCAGGGGTCAGGGGTGGGGGTGGGGGTCAGGTAGGTGAATCACCCCGTGTGGCAGCGGGGGTGAATCACCCCTGGAGTGGGGTCCGAGTGTAAACGATGAATCACCCCGTGTGGGGGTGCGGTTGGGGTGGAGGTCGGGGGAGGTGAATCACCCCATGTGGGGGTGGGGGTCAGGGGAGTGAAACACCCCGGTGTGGGGGTCAGGTGTCGGGGTTCGGGAGTCTGGGATGAATCACCCCGGTGTGGGGGTCAGGGTCCGATGCCAGTGCAGTGGGGTCAGTGACTCTGGGTGGGCAGAGAGACCAGACTGTTCCCAACTCTGCTGCAGCTGACGGGGACCTTGCCGGGTTTTGTGTCCCCGTGTGTCCTTTGCCCGGAGCCACGGCCTCGCTGCCGACCCACAGGCCATCACAGTGCGGTAGCACAGGGGGAGATAGGGTGGAGGGCGGATGTGGCCAGACAGCGCTGACCCCAGGGGGAGAGTGGGGGCTGTCCCGAGGGATCCGCTCCTTCCGCCGCTTACACCAGGTGTCTGAGTGTGCCTTGGTGCTTGGGTTCAGAGCGCTCAGTCATCCTCCAGCCCCGGGCAATCGTGAGCCGGGACTTGCCCTCAATCCGCCGGCACGCTGCTCTTTCGCAAGTCAGTCACAATAAACATTTGTATCTTCTCTCTGTCTGTGAGCAGCAGTAATGTTGGCGGTTTTTACCAGGTAAGAACATATGTGTTGCGTGTGTGGTACTGCAGAAGGCTTGAGCGACTACATACGTCACGCCCTTTGACCTTATGTCCTTCCGTGCAACCCCCCTATTTAAATGTGGCCCTCCCCCTGACGTCACTCAAAGTTGGTGCCCACCCCTCCCGTTGCAGGGCACTGTGACGTCACTTTGGAAGCGGGCTGAAAGATTTTCAGTTTAAAAACTTGGTTTGGGGTATTTTAAAAATGCTGTAACTTCAGAAATGTAGGTGGAAATGCGACGGGAAGATGTTTATCACCAACATGGGGAAAATGTGAGTAGGATGTGTGAAAATGGGAACGCTGTGGCCTAGCATGGGCAGATCATGGGCACAAACAAAAAAAAGACTTTTAGTTATATAGAGATTAATATTATTTTTAAATAAATATTTTAAAATAATACATGTGTTTCAAACATTCTTAAACTAATTACAAACATTATTATTTATTAAAATAAAGAGGGAAACTTTGGACTTTTAATAAAGGATGTAAACTGAGAGCCAAGAGAGAGAAAGCAAGGATTACTTGAAGTTAGAGAAATCAATATTCATACAGCTGGGTTGTAAGCTGCTCAAGCGAAATATGAGGTGCTGTTCCTCCAATTTGCATTGGGCCTCACTCTGACAGTGGAGGAGGCCCAGGACAGAAAGGTCAGTGTGGGCATGGGAGGGGGAGTTAAAGTGTTTAGCAACCGGGAGGCCATGTAGGCCTCGGCAGTTATGAGTGACCGTGACATAACCTCCACAAATAAAGCTGTGAAGGCATACATTTGAACTGTATTTAGCACGGGAAAGCAGAGCGCTCTTTGAAGATTAAAAATGCAGTTGGAATATTGGCCGTAAAAATTGCATGGTTTCAGCGCAAACAGGTTTATTGAAAAGTGGGTTGTTCGGTCAATAAGGAAGGACTCTCATTTTTTTTAGACCAATAAGTTTGAAAGTCTTACAGCAGATGAATTTTGCATATGTTCACTACAGATGAAATCATTCAAGTCAAGTCAAGTCACATTTATTTATATAGCACATTTAAAAAACAACTCTCGTTGGCCAAAGTGCTTTACATTTGTTATAAGAATAGTATAAACAAATAAACTACATACATATATACATATAGCCCTCGCTCAGTGGACGTCAGGAAAGGCTTGGGAGTATAGATAAGATTTTAGCCTTGACTTAAAGGAGTCGATGGAGGGAGCAGTTCTGATGGGAAGGGGGATGCTGTTCCACAGTCTAGGAGCTGCAACCACAAAGGCGCGGTCGCCCCTAAGCTTATGCCTAGACCACGGGATATTCAGCAACCCCAAGTCGGCCGATCTGAGGGACCTGGAGGTGGAGTGGTGGGTGAGAAGACTTTTAATGTAGGAGGGGGCAAGCCCATTGAGGGCTTTGTAGACATAGAGGAGGGTCTTGAAATGTATACGGAACCGCACAGGGAGCCAGTGGAGAGAGGCCAGGATCGGGGTGATGTGGTCCCTTTTTCAGGTGCCCGTCAGGAGTCTCACGCTGCGGCGTTTTGGACCAGTTGCAGGCGGGACAGGGAAGATTGGCTGATGCCAGTGTAAAGGGAGTTGCAGTAATCTAGGCGGGAGGAGATGAATGTGTGGATGATCTTTTCGAGGTCATCAAAGTGGAGGAATTGTTTTATTTTAGCTATTGTCCGAAGCTGAAAGAAGCTAGCTTTTACCACGGCATTGACTTGTTTGTCAAATTTCAGTGCTGAGTCAAATATCACGCCAAGGTTTTTGACGTGAGGTTTGAGTAGTGGGGTAAGGCTTCCAAGGCTGCCTGCTATCATTTTGATTGAGTCCGAGGGGCTGAGGATGACCTCAGACTTACTCTCATTTAGTTGGAGGAAGTTCTGGGCCATCCAGCACTTTATATCCTCGAGGCAGTGGATACGGTTATGTAGATTTGATTGGTTTTTGGGCTTCAGGGGGAGATAGAGTTGTGTATTGTCTGCGTAGCAATGGAAGGAGATGCCATGTCTTTGAATGACTTGGCCTAAGGGGAGCATATACAGGGAGAAGAGAATGGGGCCAAGGATGGAACCTTGTGGAACCCCACAGCAGAGATTAGCAGGGGAGGAGAATGAGTTGCCTATGTTAGTCGTGAAACTCCTACCTTTGAGGTAAGAGATGAACCATCTCAGGGCAGTGCCATCAATACCAACCCCGTACCGGATACGCTCAATTAGGATGGTGCGGTCGACAGTGTAAAATGCTGCGCTGAGGTCAAGAAGGCTTTACTTCAGAAAGTAGTCAGAAAAATGAAAATATCACCGACATGCCCTAACTTTCAATTCTGCGGCACTTATTTTGGTGACAGATTGAAAATGTTGGAAGATCCCAGCTGCTCATGCAGCAGCTGCAAGAGAGAAGCAGAGTTAATAGAAAGATTAAACGAAAACTTACCGTTTTAAGTTTGATCTTTATTTTATGAGAAGTTGAAGTGAGGGAATACGTGAAGAGCCCGCCAGTCAGCATGCACGTGAATCTTCAGAGCAACTGTATGAAACCAGACTATTTGCAGGACTTAACCTATAGAAAGATCAACGACCTTAGACTTACCGGATGATCTTTATGAGAATCAGGGTTGGGAGTGGAGGGCACATATTCCCTCACTTCAACTTCTCATAAAATAAAGATCAAAATTCAAACGGTAAGTTTTCGTTTAATCTTTCTATTTTATATTGAAGTCACGTGAGTGACTACGTGAAGCCTTCAAAGCTCTGTGGTTTCATAGAAACATAGACATAGAAAATAGGTGCAGGAGTAGGCCATTCGGCCCTTCGATCCTGCACCGCCATTCAATATGATCATGGCTGATCATATTGAATGCAGTGAGCTAGTCTATATGTGGACACACTGCACCGATCAACCATACATGGTTGAAAGAAAAAACATACTTCATTGAAACATGATGTTAATTTGCATACATGTACATGCTTTTTAATAGAAGCAATCCCTTTACCTCGCGGATAAATTATTGTCTTGATTAACACAATGTAAAATTCTATTAGCAAATAAGCCAGGCCTGTTAATTGGTTTATTGCAAAACCTCTGGAAAGTATGCTCATCTGCCCATCCTGCTGTCGCAAGAATGTGATCCAGCGGAACTTCCATTTTATTTGCTGCCGAGGTAGCTGCAGCTCTGGTAGAGTGAGATTTGAAAATATCAGTATCCACTCTCGCATCTGATAACATACATTTTATCCACCTAGAAATGGTTTGCACCGTTACCCTTTTGTGTGGCTTTTTATAACTTATGAATACAGCTTGTTCATTACCTCAAAGGTTTTTTGTAACCTCGATGTATCTCTTTACATAAATAACCACACGGCTGTGTAGAGGAGGCCCGTCCTTGTTTTTGGTTGTGGTCGAGGCTTCTCTACCAGCTTTGACAAAAGTGATTGATTTCTTTGGGGCATGGTGGTGTTTGCTGTTACTGATGGCAGTGGCTATGCTCTCAGCAACCACCTTGAGCACCTGGTCATGGCGCCACCGATAGCGACCTTCCCCAAGAGACTTTGGGCAGCTGCTGAGGAGATGTTCTAATGATTCTCTTCCAGAGCAAAGTGGGCAGGAAGGTGTCTCGCTCTTGCCCCAGATGTGGAGGTTTGCTGGGCGTGGTAGGGCATCGTAGACAGCTTGGACAAGGAACCGGACACGCTGGAAGTCTTGCCTGCATGATGTTTGACCAGGTAATCCTGTGCTGCGGTGTGCTCTCCCACCTTGTCCACGCTCCCTGCTGCCTGAGCCCCACCATACGGCTCACACCTCCACGCTTCCTCCACCCCTGCTCAGACCTCTTCCTGGATTAGATGGTGTCTCTCCTTGCCCTGGGCCTTGCCAACCGGTGTCTTAGGGAAGTATCCTAAACCCGCTCTGCCAGTTGCCATGACTCTCACCAATGCCTTTTGCCTTAGGCGTGACTCTGCCACCTCCACTGCTTTCTCCGCCCTCCATTTCCTCCCTGTTCTCACCTCTATGCCAGCCGATGACACCTTCTGGTTCCTGGAGTCCCTGTACTGTAGAGCTTCGCTTGTTCACGCCACCATAAACTGTCCCGTGAGGCCACTGAATGGGAGCTGCAAGACGTTACTGGTCCCATACGGTGCCGCACTGTTGATGCTGCGGGGAAGACCAAGCCACCTGCAGAGAAAGTCGCTGATCTTCCTTTTGAGGGACTTAACTGTGGTCAATGGAACAGCGTAAACCAGCAGAGGCCACAGGAGTCGGGGCAGGATGGAATGCCTTTAATCTGCCTGGCAGACCTGACTTGTTGACTTTGGTGAGCCAGGCTTCAAGGTCTTTGATGGACTTTTGAATGGCCGCAGAGTCTCTCAGAGTTGCGTCAAAAACCTTCCCCAAACTCTTGACAGTTTGCTCAGTGATGGAGGGAACGGCAGTTCCGGATAGTAAGAAGTGGAATCTGTCAGTCACCTTCCCCTTCTTCAGCACCATGGACCCTTGAGTTTGTTGACTTGAAACTCATCCTTGTCCAGGTAATAAGTTTCTCAAGACCTTGTAGGATCCACGTACTTCCTGCGACCGGTGTTGTGGTGATGGTAATGTCGCCCATAAAAGCTCTTATTGGGGGCTGTCGTACACCAGGCTTGGTTAGGGGGCCTCTGCATTCCACCTCGGCTGACTTGGCCACCATGTTCATGGCAAGAGCAAAACGAATAACAGAAATGGTACAGCCTGTTATTTATTATTCCATTTCCAAGCCGATGCCAGTCTGATGTTTCTGACCCAGAAGTCACCCTCAGCCTGATATTATGGTAATAATCCAGGATCAGGACCTTGATCTTGCTGGGAACATGGTGTCGGTATAGTGCAAGCTCAGCCAGTTTGTGCCGTATGGACCCATAGGCATTGGCGAGGTCCAACCACAGAACAACTAGGCCACCTCTGTTTTCATGGGCTTCTCTAATGAGCTGCGTAACTACTCCAGTGTGCTCCAAGCAGCCAGGTACTCCCAGCATCCCACCCTTCTGCACTGAGCGGTCGATGTAGCTGTTTTTGAAGAGAAACTCAGTTAATCTTCGGGAGAGACTGCTGAAAAACACCTTCCCTTTGACGCTCAGCAGCGAGATTGACCGAAACTGATTGATGTTTGAGTTTAACTCTTTCGGGATCCATACACCCTCAGCGCACCTCCACTGGTCACCAACTCTCCCCCTTCGCCATACCACCTTCAAGATCTTCCATGGGTGTCGAAAGAGATCTGGGAAGAGCTTATACACTATGTATGGTACGCCACTAGGGCCTGGAGCAGAGGCTGAGCGTCCCGCCTTGATGACCTCCTCAACCTCCTTCAGACTCGGCCCCCTCACATTGAACTCTGTTGTTGCGGGGGCTGGGCTGATGAGAGCTTTGTTGGGTTTGAGCTCCTGTTCCCTCATTGGATCGCTCAGGGTGTCATGGAGGAACCTGTTGAGCACATGAGGCGGCCACTGCGCTTGACCCCAAGTAACCGCCTGGTAAATGAACGCAGCTCGCTTCCTAGCTCTCTCTTCCTCTTCTCCTGTGCCACTCTGCTCTGCAGAGGTTCATAAGCCTTTTCCTTAGGATGTTTCGTAGGTCGGCCAAGGCTTGCTTCTCCACTTCGGTAGATGTCTTGTACTGGTTTTTGAGGCTTCGAAGCTCCAGCTGCAGTTGAGGTATTTTGGTGGCCCTGCGGTTCATAGTATAGGTGGTGGGCTTGGTGATACTTTTCCCCACGATGGGCAAATCTTTCTGAGGCATAATTGACTATGATGGCAGTCATTGTTTGGAGTCAGCGATCTACATCTCCTTTGGCTGTGGCTTGAATGATGTTGGTCACGTCTTTGTCAAACTGCAGCCGTTCATTCCGGTTGCTTGCTGGGGGCCACTCAATCCGTTGCTGTGGAACTACTCTGCAGGGGTTGGGAGACTCTAGTGCGTGGAGGGTCTGGGCTCTGTGGGGTGAATCCTGGCCAGGCTCCACCTGCGTCTCACCAGGTTCAAGGCCTGTGTGCGCTGCACCTCTTTCTCCTCCGAGCATTTAATTCTGGCCTGATGGATTTTTAGGCCATGGCGGTTCGTACACAGCTTTCCGCAAAAGCATCTTATAATCGTAGTCAGTTTGTTTGTTCCCCCCTCTCGGGATCTCCTGTGGGTATTTTTCATCAGGCCTTTCTGTACCGATTCTCACCCAGGAAAATAAATTACTGCAGCACGACCACCATTTATGAAAATGTATCCATATCAATTTGTCCTTGCTATTACATCAATGTGAATTCCGAGCGATGTCAAGGCAATTTTCAAGGCATTCTTCCTTGTGTATTGTGCAAAGAAGCATAAGCAGGTGAAACAGAAGCTCCAATATAAATCTTGATACCTCTTCAAAACTGAGTGAGTGGGCCATTAAATGAAGACAGCAGTTTGCTCATCTGTTACTCCTGACACCTTGCCAACACATATGGTGGGCGCGGGGGTTGGGGGGGGTGTACAATAATAATAGTTTTTTGTTGACCACCAACTTGATGACGCTTGCCATGAAAAGGGAAGGAACTGCAGATGCTGGTTTACATCGAAGATAGACACAAAATGTTGGAGTAACTCAGCGGGTGAGGCAGCATCTCTTGATAGAAGGAATGGACGATGTTTTGGGTCAGTACCCTTCTTCAGATGTGTATGCTTCAAATATGTTTCCAGGATTCACAAGGAAGCCCTTTGCCTTGCACTTTCTACCCTATGCTGGTCATATCCAAAGAAACATACCCCACCAACGTTTAAGAATCACTTAGACATGTACATGGATAGGATAGTTTTAGAGGGATATGGGCCAAATGCAGGCAGGTGGGACTAGTGTAGATGGGAGATGTCGGCTGGTGTGTGCAAGTTGGGTGGAAGGGCCTGTTTCCATGCTGTATCACTCTATGACACCACTGTCATGTAGATTTAGGCTTAGAACATGCTTCTATCTGTGTATTTTTGTATGTGCTCACAATCTAATCCAGCACAGTTAAGTGATGTCCCTTTTCTAAAAATATAACAGTTATACTGACGGTAGACAAAAATGCTGGAGAAACTCAGCGGGTGAGGCAGCATCAATGGAGTGAAGGAAATAGGCGACGTTTTGCGTCGAGACCCTTCTTCACACTGAACAAGGGTCTCGACCCGAAATGTCGCCTATTTCCTTCGCTCCATAGATGCTGCCTCACCCGCTGAGTTTCTCCAGCATTTTTGTCTACCTTCGATTTTCCAGCATCTGCAGTTCCTTCTTAAACAGTTTTACTGACATTCAGTTTCACGGCAAGAGCTTAAAAACTCAGCGTGTAAATATTGTGCTCTCTTGCAGTTCAACGTTACATCTATTGGATATATTTGCGGTGTCTCGATGTATTCAGGATGACATTACACACTCTTGCCCATGGGCTTTGTCCCAGTTCAACTCATGGTATTTTCCTCTTGACTTCAGTTGTCATTCACATCTTAGCTGCCCCTGTAGCTACCTTTATAATGGGAATCTACCAAGAACACAATAACCACGAGGTATCAAAGTGCTTCAAATAATATGGCGATTGTTTTAATTTGACATCAGAGCGATGAAGTAGTGATTCTATATGGAGTTGAACAGGATCTTTTTTTCTTGATTTACAAAATAAATAATTCAATGAAACAATCTATTAGATTTATAAGCAATTCCGATGGCCTCAACTTCAAAGTCTGTTTTTAATTATTTCCAAATGTTATATTGGGTGTCCTGGAACATCAATTATTTTCTGATGCTGGAAGAAGTGATGTTACTTTACTCTAAGAATGGCTTCCTAATTCCCGGCTCTACTGCTAACATCTAGGAGGAGCGTAACACTTTGGAGTAGGGTAACAGATAAGAATATTGCAGTGTAATTATCAAATCATTAAAGTTGTGCATGCATTACCATATTGTTGCCACATGCTTTGACATTTTATGTTGAATATGTATGTGCCCTTCCAATGAAAGGAGATGACAATACTGAAGCTGCGCACTGCACACATTTTATTCTGAGTCTCCCAGTTCCCCAACTGTATCCAAAGAAATTCTAGCCAATCCTCTTCTGCCTGTAGAGACACAATGAGCAGGAATAACTCATTTGGTCATGCAGCATCTCTGGAGGACCTAGATTGGTGAAGTTTTGGGTTGGGGCCCCCTCTCCAGTCTGAAGAAGGGTCCCAAATCCAAACATTATGTTCCCACACTCTCCGGAGACACTGCCTGGTTAACTGAGTTACTCCAGCACTTTGTGTCTTTTTCTAAAAAAAACACCATTTGCAGTTTGTTGTTTCACCCTCTTTTGCCTGTGCAAGATGTAATGTGCATTTATCTGCCCTGTGTTAATACTTAACGGAAGAACACACACTGCAGCTTTATAGTCCACAGATACATAACCTCAAAGTTAGAACTTGAACATCAAAGACCAAAGTCAGGAGGCATCTTTTCACCCAACGAATAGTTAAAATTGAAAATCAATTCCTCCCTCCCACCCCCAAAAGATGTAGATGTTGGGGCAATTTTAGTTCTTTTGTTTAGTTTAGAAATACCGCGCGGAAATAGGCCCTTCGGCCCGTCGGATCAGCACCACACCGACCAGCGATCGCCACACATTAATACTATCCCACACACGCTAAGGACAATTTACACCTATACCAAGCCAATAAACCTACAAACCTGTATGTCTTTGGAGTGTGGAGAGACACCGACGATCCCGGGTGAAAATCTGTGCGGACACGGGGAGACCGTACAATCTCCGTACAGACAGCGCCCGTAGTCAGAATCGAACCAGTGTCTCTGGCACTGTAAGCACTGTAAATCCCCCGTCCCACTGTACAAGGTAATTCAAGAGTTCGCCCGAGTTTTCCCCTAATTCGAACTCGGAGAATGTCCGTAGCGGGTCCGTAGGAGTTCGTGGATGTTTCGTAGCGGCTCGTACGAGTAACGGTAAGTACTTGGAACATCCGGGAACTCGTGACGTTTTTTTCATCCCTGCAAAAAATGTCCACGAGTAAAAAAATACTCGTGATGGAAAAAACTGTTACTTTTTATACCTACCGTTAGCTTTACGAGCCGCTACAAGACATCCACAAACTCCTACTGACATTCTCCGAGTTCGAATCGGAGAAAACGCGGGAGAACTCGTGAAGTACCTCGTACAGTGGGACAGGGTCTTTCAACTCAGCCGCTGCGCCAACACGCCACTCTTACATTGGAACTTTCAAAACT
Source organism: Leucoraja erinaceus (assembly GCF_028641065.1). Taxonomy (NCBI): domain Eukaryota; kingdom Metazoa; phylum Chordata; class Chondrichthyes; order Rajiformes; family Rajidae; genus Leucoraja; species Leucoraja erinaceus. Next base: position 886,738 of record NC_073423.1, read on the forward strand.
GAAACTGGCCGAATAGGTGTTTTATTTTTTCAGGTGAGTACGATATAAGTGAGTAATTGAAGAGGCAGATCAGCAACTCATTGGGAGAGCAGCTTGCAAGCTGAATGCCCTGTTCTTGTTCCTGTGTTCCGAAGCATTTGTCCTTTACCAAATGAAACACACTTTACATGGCAAATTGGAAATTACTGAGGGATGAGAGCACCTAAGCATATGTTGCACTTGTATGAAATTGTTCCGTCTGCTATTTAAACAGAGGAATAACCTGTTTATTTTAATCAGATATAATAGCACAGTAACTTACAGGCTAATTAGCTGCCTAGATTTATATATTGGAAAGACTCCATGAATCCTGACTTAAGGCAATGTTGCATCAACATTTATTAACCTTAAATTAACTTGGCATATTTTAAGAACAAAATGTTACAACATGTTAAATAAACAAATAAACAAATTAAGTAATGTGGGTAACTGAGCAAGGAACAGGAAAATGATGGCCATACATGGCTTCCTGTGCATTTTCTTTCTCATTGGCCCTAATCGTAGGTGTGTGTTAACCCTAAGAGACAGCTTATTGAAACTTCAAAAAGCATTTTTTATTAAGATACACCATAGAGACAGGCCATTTGGCCTGCCAAGTCCACGCCAACCCATTCACATTAGTGCTATGTTTCGCATCCCCTCAGTAGAGGGGGAAATTTCCAGAGGCCAATTAAACCACAAAACAACATGTCTTTGGGATGTGGGAAGAAACCCTCACGGTCACAGGGAGAATGTTCCTACTCCACACAGGCAGTACCCAAGGTCGGGATCAAGCCCGGGTTTCCAGCGCTCTGGTGCAATGGCCACTGTGATCATATCAATGTGGCTGAGATTTATTCAATAAATTGTCTTGAGGTATTTCTATTGCCTCTGTTCAAATGTTGTTTTGATTTATAAAAAATGAATGTCATGAAGATCAGTGTTCAAGCCAAAGCTAAATCTCATTGAGAAGGAGGTGATGAGCTGCTGTTTTAATCATTGACAGTCTGCACATTGGTAACATAGTGAACACTTAGATAAATTGATCAACACTGAAGGAACAATGGTGTATTTACAAGTCAGAAAGGAACTTGCATGCGGTAGAGCTCCTGTGTGCTGCGTCCCCTGTCCTTCGACGTGATAGAGACTGAAGGTTTGGAAAATGTCATCAAAGAAGCATTGCTGAGTTGTGTAGGAAGGAACTGCAGATGCTGGTTTAAACCGAGGATTGACACCAATAGCTGGAGTAACTCAGTGGGACAGACAACATCTCTGGAGAAAAGGGAAAGGTGAGGAAAAGACAATGGATGAGGAGGAGGTGCAGGTGTTCCGCATGATTATTCTATATATTAGTGCAACATTAGCTTCTGTGATGCTTCACAATTAAAATGAGCTGATATGGGGAAGAAGTGTCTCGATCTGAAACGTCACCTATTCCTTTTCTCCAGAGATGCTGCCTGACCCATGGAGTTACTCCAGCTTTTGCTGAGTTGTTCCTGTGCACACTGCCAATACAGGAGGGAGTCCATGACCAGGAGAGTGGATGAGTATTGATTATCAGGCTGCTTTGACCGGATGATTTTGAGCATCTGGAATATTTAAGAACCTGATTTAACTCCGATAATCAGTCACCATCTTATTACACTCCTGACTTGGGCATTGTAAATGATGGAACAGCTTTGAGAAATCAGGAGGAGAGTCAATACCCAGATTGTGTCTCTTTCCTGCAAACATTGTCCAGGCATGTGCTGTGTGGCCACATGAATATTACTGTAATAGATCTGTTATCTATAATGCCTTTTAAATGAAAGGCAATGGGTGTCACTGTGGTGCAGTGGTAGAGTTGCTGCTTTACACTGCTTGCAGCGCGTAGACCCTGGTTCGATCCCGACTACGGGTGCTGTCTCTACGGCGTTCTTCCCATGACCACATGGGTTTTCTCCGAGATCTTTGGTTCTTCCCACACTCGAAAGGTTTGTATATTTAAGAAGGAACTGCAGATGCTGGAAAATCAAAGGTCGACAAATATGCTGGAGAAACTCAGCAGGTGATGCAGCATCTATGATGTGAAGGAAATAGGCATCGTTTCGGGTCGAAACCCTTCTTCAGACTGAGGGGGGGGGAGGGGCGGGAAGAAGAAAGGAAGAAGTGGTACCAGTGGGCTGAGGGAGAGCTAAGAAGGGGAGGAAAAAGCAGGGACTACCTGAAATTAGAGAAGTCAATGTTCATACCGCTGGGGTGTAAACTTCCCAAGCAAAATATGAAGTGCTGCTCCTCCAATTTATGGTGAGACTCACTCTGGCCATGGAGGAGGCCCAGGACAGAAAGGTCGGATTGGGAATGGGAGGGGGAGTTGAAGTGCTGAGCCACCGGGAGATCAGGTTGGTTATTGCTAACCGAGCGGAGGTGTTCGGCGAAGCGATCGCCAAGCCTATGCTTGGTCTCACCGATGTAGAGCAGCTGACATCGATAGCAGCGGATGCAATGGATGAGGAGGAGGCGCAGGTGAATCTCTGCCGCACGCTCCGCATGCTTATTCTATATATTAGTGCAACGTTAGCTTCTGTGATGCTTCACAATTAAAATGAGCTGATAAATTAAGCACTATAGCATCTTATGTGTGTGCAATAGTGTCATTTGACTCAGAATTTCTACATGTGCACCGTTTTCTCATGATTCCTGACATTTGCCAAATTGGTATGGACAGGATGGCACACATGACTTGCGTAACCAGAGACAGCAGAATTCACACTGCTTGTGCAGTGCTCATTTGATGTCAGCAAATGACATCCGGTAGGCGGCGCGACTCTGGTCAGCAGCGGCCTCTGCAGCCCGTCCGCGTTTTTATTATTTTCTGTCTATGTTTCTATGTAGTTTTTGTTATTTTATGTTGGGGGGTGTGTGTGGGGGGGGTGGGGGTGGGGGGGGGGGGGGGGGGGGGGGGGGTGGGAGGGGGGGGACTTTTTTAATTTCTTCCTGCACGGGAGACCCGACCTTTTCTTGTCGGGTCTCCGGTGTCGTTGGGGCTGCAATGAGGTGTGGCCTCCATCAGAAGAAGCCGGGGACTCTGGTGCCGACTCACCTCACCGTCGTGGAGCTGGCCGAGTCCGGAGCGGGTGGAGCGATGGTGGAGCGCTGCTGCTGCTGCGGCCCGACCTCCGGAGATTCGGAGGCTGCTATTGCGGGGGTCTGGCGGACGGCGGCACCGGGAGCCCGCGGATCCCTGGAGGGAGACCGCCTTTCAGGGCTCCTGCAACGGCGACTTCTCCCGCCCGAGTTGCGGGGTCGAAGAGCTCCTGGAGCGGGGCCTAACATCACCGCCCCGCGCGGCTTGGAATGGCCGCGGGACTCTGCGAGCGCACGCCGGGGGCTCTAACACCAAGAACCCGGTGTGCGACCTCGCACCACCCGGCATGGCTTTAATGGCCGCGGGACAATCACCATCGCCAGCCGGGGGCTTTGACTTTGATTCTGACATCGGGGGGGGGAGAGTGCAGTGGAGAGATAAGTTTTTTTGGCCTTCCATCACAGCAATGTGATGGATGTTTATGTAAAATTGTAAATTATGTTGTAAAAAATCAGCCGGCATTTCCCCATCGTTAAAGCAATAAAAATAATTTAATTTGAACCTAATTCACGTTTCATCTCTTTCAGTATTAAAAGTTATGGCCATTTTTCATACTCTGTCTGGGGTCTATTTGTGTTGTAATGTATGGCTGCAGAAACGACATTTCGTTTGGACCTCAAGGGGTCCAAATGACAATTAAATTGACTATTGACTATTGACTATTGACAAAGCCAAATGTGACCACATTGATTCATCTGGTGCCACATTAAATGCTCGGCAATAATTGAATGCTTAATTGTGATGAAAACTCTCTGTCTTTCGTTGGTGTTATTTAAAGGAATCCTAAATTATTTTTGCAAGTCTGTTAACAGTTCATCGAAACGAGGGTTGCTCGGACCTTTGTTTGAGAAAGAGTGGCAGAAGGTTTTGTTTCACTTCAGCCCAGACTGGTTGTGCCAGATTTGTGAATTTCTTTGGGCCGGTCTTTGGACTTTGAATAATGGCACCAAAGATGGCAGCACCCGCATTTGTGATATATGCAAAAAGAATTTCACTGAGCAGTTGCATGTGTGACAAATATAGCACCATTAAACTAATTAACTATTGAAGACGGAGAATGAAGAGAGGGACAACCGAGCAGGGCAGCCGACCGAAAGAGGGAGAAAGAGTAGAAATGTTACAAAATTTTGAGATTTAAAAAATCAAGCCTGCAATTTATCCCATCAGATAAAGCATAAAAATAAGTTTAATTTGACACCTAATTCACATTCATATCTTCAGTAATAAAAAAGTTATGGCCATTTTCATACTCTGAAATTAGCATCTTGTTCCCGATTGCTTTTCCATTGACTTAACTCAAAAGCTGTGATCGAGGACAGTCAAAAGCCCATAACTTTCTTAAAAATTAAGAGAACTGAATGAAAATTTTAATTATTATAGATTGAAGCATTCTGAAACAAATATGAAACAATCTTACTTCGATGACCTGAAATTAAAGCATATAATTAGTTAGTTACCTAATTGTAGCTAATTACAAAATTGAATTACTAGATCTAAACATCTATCCATTTCTTAAGAAAAGGTTAACATTTTTAAATAGCCTGGGTGTCCAAATAACATTCACACAAGAATTCACAATATAACATGATTTTTAAATCTCATTGTCATGAATTTATAGGCCAAATGGACGGAATTTAATACTTAATTCCCATAAATGAATGGGCATTTTAATCATCTTGCGAGTGGGGTTTTGTGGAACGCGATCGATTGGAACATTGCAGTGAATTTGAACCCCATATCGGCAGGAAAAACACTGCCGGTTCGTATGGGGCCAAAATCACATTGTCGCCAATGAAATTGGATTAACGTCATCCTAAGAAGCAAGTTTATATGTAAAATAAAAGACTTACATTTTGTTTTGTCCCCTACATGAGATCCGTCCCATTGTAGGCGTTGACGGCGTTAGAAGTAGCTTTTTATTTTACTCCAGGGATTATATCGTCCCGCGATTTATTTATTTTTAACTTCCGAGAACGGAAGTCAGAACAATTTTTCTGCAGCAGGGGCTGGCTCGGTCCCGGTGTCAGCCTGAACAGCCTGAGAAGTTCAGTCTCCTCCTCATGCAAGTCCGCAGGCGCGAAAAGCCCTGATGCTGACGGGCTTGGTGCAGAGTCGGGAGCGGGGCGCTGATTAGCGGTCCTCCCCCTCTCTATCTCTCTGTTCTCGGGCTGCTGCACTCGGGCAGGAGAAAACAACATTTTAATCACGCCCCTCCTCCCCCTCAAAGGCGCCAAAGTTGCGTACATGGCCAGTGGCAGAACTGCAGTGCCGCTGAAGGTGAGTATTGTAACATCGCTAGAAAGAGGTAATAGATTTTTTAGCCATTTCTATCCCATGTTAATTTGCGAGAGGAATAATGTTTGAAAAGACTTTGGTTCTTCAGGGATGTCCATAACGAGATCTGCCACATGTTTCAACCACACCCTCCACCACGGAGCAAGGGCAGAGCTGCCATGCCAGTGAGAGTAAAAGACACAGTCACTGTTAAAGTCAATGTGTCTCTTTCCAGGTTCATGCCAGGGATGCCAGGGATGTTAACACATCTTCCACTTTGCTGCATCAAGGAGATACCTGAAACTTTCCTCTGCCTCCGGTGGAGGGAAGCAAAGGGATTGTTTGAGGATTGCAGATTGCGTATTAACTCCTGAGTGCAACCATGCTGACTTAGAGGCAGCCACATCAAAGGGAATTCACAAAGGAAAGTTCTCCTCTCCCGCCAAATGCAAAATCTCCTCAAGGTATGCCTACTTTGAAGAAGTTCTCCTCCTCCCTCAGAAGCCTATTTCCTTTACTCCAAAAATGCTGCCACAACCACTGAGTTTCTCCAGTACGTTTGTCTACCTTCACAAAGGATATTGTTCCCTCAGTGTCCAGCAGACTGTAATAATAATAATAATAATAATAATAATAATAATAATAATGCCAAATGCCTAATATCCAGGCAGCAGCTATGACTCACTTAAAATGTGACAATTGCCACACTTACTATACTTGAACCACCACATTAATCCAAAATAGTCCAAACAATATTCCCTAGCAGGAGTGAAATGAGAGTGTAGCCAGGGTGGTGTGGATCATCAGGCTGAGTTTTTGAGGCAGTGCCTCCTATTGATAGATCCCTTTGATGGTGGGGAGGTCAGCATGCACGATGGACTGGGCAGTGTTCACTGCTACTAGTAATCTCTTTTGTTTCTTGTTGCTGAACCAGGCCATGATGCAACTTGTCAATATGCTCTCCACTGTACACCTGTTGAAGTTCAAGACCGTATTCGTTAACATATCCAATCTCCTCAAACTTCTAAGGAAGTAGAGACATTGATGGGCTTTTTTAAAGATTGCATCAATGTGCTGAGTCCAGGACAGATCTTCAGAGATATGCACGCGCAGGACCTCGATGTTGTTGACTCTCCCCACCATTGATGAGCAAAGGTTTATGGATCCTCGGCCTTCCTCTGCTAATGTCAAGTCAGCTCCTTGGTTTTACTGCCGTTGAGAGCAAGGTTGTTGATCATTCAGTTAGACAATCGACCTCCCTCCTGTAATCCGACATATTTGTCCATAATTCGTTCAACAATGGTGGTATTATTAGTAAATTTAATGATGGAGTTGGAACTATGATCAGCCACACACTCATGGGTATAAAGTGAATCGAGCAGTGGGCTGAGCACGCACTCTTGAGGTGCGTCTGTGCTGTGGATATTGAGGATGAAGTCTTGCTGCCAATTTATACCAATTGTGGTCCTTTGATGAGTAAGTCGAGGATCCAGTTGCAGAGGGATGCACAGAGACCCAGTTCCCTGAGCTTGGTAACCAGTATGGAGGAGATGATGGTGTTGAATGCCATGTTGTAGTCTATGAACAACAGTCTGACGTATGTGTTTCTATGTGATGGAAGGTTACTGGCTTGTGTTTAATGAAGATGGCGTCGAAAATGGCTTGAAGCAGCTCGGAATCACCTTCCGACTGCCTTCCCTCAGCTAGAGTGAGAGCAATTGGGACTGACTGTCAGTGCGGGGGGTTCAGCCCCGACCACGGGTGAACAAACAAAGGAGGAAGATGACTGAACTTTATTGCCTTCCATCACAGCGAGGAATGTGGATTCCGCTGCGTGGATGTTTATGTTAAATTTTATTTGATGTGGCTGTGTGTATTGTTGCTCTTCTCACTTAGTATGGCTGTATGGTAACTCAGATGTCACTGTTCCTTAATTGGTACATGTGACGATTAAATTGAATCTTGAGTCTTGATGGGCAAAAGAGAAGGAGCTGGTTATTATTCTGAGAGAAGAAAAGTGAGTCAAGTCATGTGAGTCAAGTGAGTTTATTGTCATGTGTCCCTGTATAGGACATTGAAATTCTTGCTTTACTCCAGCACACAGAACATAGTAGGCATTTACTACAAAACAGATAAGTGTGTCCATATACCATGATATAAATATATACACACATGAATAAATAAACTGATAAAGTGCAAATAACAGATAATTGGTTATTAATAATCAGAATATTGTCCGAGCCAGATAACTGAGCCATGTTGCATGTTATTACACCCACTCTCTCCAAGGCAATCCCTTACAATGCTGGTAAACTGTTGTAGAAATTACTCACGTTTTATTACCCCCCTGAAACCCCATTTGATCACTTGCACCCTTAACCTCAATGACAATAAACTAAGGTGCCGCAGGAGATATTTGAGCATCCAGTGCCTCACTCAGGCACTGGAAGATTGAACGTACTGAATGGGGTCCAAAATATGTGAAGTTTGGGTCTGCAAATATTGAGATGGAGCTGAACAAGACCTCCATGTTGGACGCCAGGCCTGTGTGTATCGTGTGTGTAACCAGTGCTTGATTTCCCCCACACTCCTCGATTTAGATTTTGTAGTTAGATATAGATCTTAGGGCTAACGGATTCAAAGTATATGAGGAGAAAGCGGGAACAGGGTACTGATTCTGGATGATCAGCCATGATCATCTTGAATGGCAGTGCTGGCTCGAGGAGCCGAATGGCCTACTCCTGCACCTGTTTTTTTTTCTATGATTCCATGATAACGTGCAAAGTAGAGAGCATCTCATCGAAATGCAGCATAACTTGATCTGGCCACAGCCCTGCCCAAAATGACCAGAGATTGCAGGGAGTTGTGAATGGAGCGTAGTCCACTGTGCAAACCAGCCTCCCCTTTCCCCATCCATTGGCTCCATCTACACTCCATGCCTCCGCGGGAGAGCAGCCAACACAATCAAGGAGCCTTTATTCCCCAGGCTATCACTATTCTCTCTCCTGTTGGCCAGAAGATCCAAAAGCCTAAAACCTCATGACACCAGATCCAAGTACATCTTATTACCTGCTGTTATCAGACTTTTGAACAGACCTCTCATATGCTGAGGATGTATACCCGATCTTCCAATCTACCTCATTGCGGCTCAGGCACATTTTTAATCTGATCTTTTTCTGTAGTTGTAACACTATATTCTGCTTAAAAAGGAACTGCAGCTGCTGGAAAATTGAAGGTAGACAAAAATGCTGAAGAAACTCAGCAGGTGAGCATTTCAGGCCGAAACCCTTCTTCAGAATTAAGAAACGTTGCCTATTTCATTCGCTCCATAGATGCTGCCTCACCCGCTGAGTTTCTCCAGCATTTTTGTCCACACAATATATTCTGCACTACGTTTCCTTTTTCTCTTTGCTCTACAAATATACTTGTGTATGGTTGGTTGCTTGGATAGCATGCAAAACAAAGTTTCTCACAATATATGTATGGGATCCAAGCAGAAATAACTGAATAGATAGAAAATTGGCTTCATGGAAAGAAGCAGAGGGTGATGGGCTTTTCAGACTGGACGCCTGTGACTAGTGGTGTGCCTCGGGGTTTGGTGCAGGGCATATTGCGGTTGTCATTTATATCAGTGACTTGGATGAAAATGTACAAGGCATGGTTAGCACATTTACAGACGACACAAAAGAGGTTGGTATTGTAAATAGTGAAGATGGTTGTCAAAAATTGCAGCAGGAATGGTTGAGGAATGTGAGGTTGCATTTTTTTGAAGTCCAACATGGGCAAGACTTACACAGTGAATGGTAGACCTCCGGTGAGTGTTGTAGAGCTGAAGGAATTAGGAGTGCAAGTTCATAGTTAGTTGAAAGTAGCGTCACAGGTAGATTAGTTTAGTTTTGAGATTTAGAGAAAGATCTCAAGTTGGAAAGGATACAGAGAAGATTTATTAGGATGTTGCCAGGACTCATGGCCTGAGCTACAGGGAGAGGTTGAGCAGGCCAGGACTCTTTTCCTTGGAGAGCAGGAAGATGAGGGGTGATCTTACAGAGGTGTACAAAATCATGAGAGGAATAGATCTAGTAAACGTACAGTCTCGTGCCCAGGGTAGGGAAATCGACAACCAGATGACTTAGGTTTAAGGTGAGGAGGGAAAGATTTAATAAGAACCCGAGGGGTAACTTTTTCACACAAAGGGTCGTGGTGTATGGAACGTGCTGCCAGGGAAGGAGGTTGAAGCAGGCACTATCGGAAAGTTGTAGAAAACATTTAGACAGGTACATGGATAGGATAGGTTTAGAGGGATATTGGCCAAACGCAGGCAGATGGTAATATGGTGGATGGGACATGTCGGTCGGTGTGGGCAAGTTGGGCTGAAGAGCCAGTTTCCATGCTGTATGACTATGATTCTATATTGGTACACATGACAACTAAAACCCTATACCCATATCAATACCAATAATGGATCAAGCCTTCTGGCAGAGCTACCACTGCACCAAGCATGTAGTTAATTATACAGGGCAATTCGCCTTTGTCTCAGAACTGCCACATCAAAGTCCTTATTTGAATCTTCAGGTCGAGAAGTCAATAGCAACCTTGTCCGTTCATAATTCCTTCTCTCCAAAAATGGTGCCACACCCGCTGAGTTTCTCCAGCAACTTCTGTCTACCTTTGATTTTTCCAGCATCTGTAGTTCTTTCTTAAACATTGTCCGTCCATGAGTTGGTATCTAGTCTCCTTTAGCCCACCCAGCATATCACTCAGCTGGTGATTAATGACACAATGATCCTGACTATGTTACTCTTGGTGCTGTGCTCAGATAGCTACAGGTGTCAGACAGGGTGCCACCTTCATTGCTTTCTTGCATTCTACTACTAATGCCTAGCCAGGTAGGAATTCTTGGATGGGATGATAGTAAAGGACAAAGGTCAAATCAGAGGTTGGTGTCTCGTCCAGCTTGTAACTCCGAAGGTACTGTGTCAGTAAGATGGATCGTGGCAGATTTGATATAATCAAATTGTCACATCCAACAATCTGTCTCTGTGAGCCACTTGCTTAAACATAGCCACTAATGGCCTGAATACTTCAAAGGCCTGTGAAATGGCTGATTGCACAAACAAGAGGCCTCAATATAAGGGGTATAAGAAAGCTACTCACAAAACTAGGCCCTGTGAATGACCACTCCCTGAAACCATAGCAATGAGATCACACAGATACATTACCTGAATTTGGAACCTGTTTACGTGGAGATGGGTTAATCACACAAGATGATCCATGTTCCAGCCGTGTCTGTCAGGAAAGAATTGCATGGTTCACTCAATATTATTTTGTGGGAGCATTGCTTTTCTTTTCAATATCCAGAAAGAAAGACACTTTCGTTTAGAATTGAGAGATTGGAACAAGATGTAGTTTCTAAAATGCTGAGAAGCATGGAACTGTCCAATTAGAGAGAAGTGGTGTAAAATTAATGAGATTCCAGCTAGTGGTTAAAAACTCAGGCAATTCGATACAATAGAACTTTATTGATCCCAGGAGGCCAACAGTCATAAAAAACAAACGTGAAATTAAAGTGACTAGTGGAAACTCCAGGATTGGGGATGTGCAAAGATTGTGGGAGGGGGGAAGGAGAGTCAGTCTACCTCACGACAGAAGGGGGGAGGAGTTGTATGGTTTGATGGCCACATATGATTGATAATTCAATCATGTGATATCATTTTTCAGTATTAATTATCTCGGAGTGAAACTGGCCATATGCTTTGTGACATCCTTCTTAACCCAGTGCAATTTTCATGGCAGTGTTACATGTAATGCCAGTCCAAAGTAATACTTCTATTGGACCATGTCCCCGACTGCCCATTGTTCATAAAACCCAGGACAACCTGGTCTTACCAACAAAATGCTGGACACAAATATCTGCTGATAAATTACGGTATGCAGCAGCAGCCAAGTTCATGGCACCAGGGGTGGCTTTGCGGCACATGGGGGGGGGGGGAAGAGTGGAAGGGCAATAGTAATAGGGGATTCAATTGTCAGGGGAATAGATAGGCGTTTCTGCAGCCGCAAACGAGACTCCAGGATGGTATGTTGCCTCCCTGGTGCAAGGGTCAGGGATGTCACTGAACGGCTGCAGAACATTCTGGAGGGGAAGGGTGAACAGCCAGTTGTCGTGGTGCATATTGGCACCAACGATATAGGTAAAAAAAGAGATGAGGTCCTACAGGATGAATTTAGGGAGCTAGGAGATAAGCTTAAAAGTAGGACCTCAAAGGTAATAATCTCTGGATTACTACCAGTACCACGGGCCAGTCAGAGCAGAAATAGGAGGATATTGCAGATGAATACGTGGCTTGAAAAATGGTGCAAGGGGGAGGGATTCAAATTTTTAGGGCAATGGAACCAGTTCTGGGGGAGGTGGTACCAGTACCAACAGGACGGTCTGCACCTGGGCTGGAATGGAACCAATGTCCTTGGGGGAGTGTTTGCTAGTGCTGTCGGGGAGGATTTAAACTAATGTGGCAGGGGGATGGGTCCAAGAGCAGAGAAGCAGGGGGGTGTAAAATGAAGGTAGAAGCAATAGGTAGCAAGGTGAAAAGTAAAAGTGGCAGGCAGACAAAACCAGGGCAAAAATCAAAAAGGGCCAGTTTTCAACATAATTGTATAAGGGGTAAGAGCGTTGTAAAAACAAGCCTGAAGGCTTTGTGTCTCAATGCAAGGAGTATTCGTAATAAGGTGGATGAGTTGAACGTGCAGATAGCCATTAATGATTATGACATAGTTGGGATCACGGAGACATGGCTCCAGGGTGACCAAGGCTGGGAGCTGAACATCCAGGGATATTCAATATTCAGGAGGGATAGAGAGAAAGGAAAAGGAGGTGGGGTAGTGTTGCTGGTTAGAGAGGAGATTAACGCAATGGAAAGGAAGGACATTAGTTTGGAGGATGTGGAATCGGTATGGGTAGAGCTGCGAAACACTAAGGGGCAGAAAACGCTGGTGGGTGTTGTGTACAGGCCACCTAACAGTAGTAGTGAAGTTGGAGATGATATCAAACAGGAAATTAGAAATGCTTGCGACAAAGGCAAAGCAGTTATAATGGGTGACTTCAATCTACATATAGATTGGGTGAATCAAATTGGCAGGGGTGCTGAGGAAGAGGATTTCTTGGATTGTATGCGGGATAGTTATCTAAATCAACATGTAGAGGAACCAACTAGAGAGCAGGCTATTTTAGACTGGGTATTGAGTAATGAGGAATGGTTAGTTAGTAGTCTTGTTGTGCGTGGCCCCTTGGGCAAGAGTGACCATAATATGGTTGAGTTCTTCATTAGGATGGAGAGTGACATTGTTAATTCAGAAACAATGGTTTTGAACTTAAAGAAAGGTAACTTTGAGGGTATGAGACGTGAATTGGCCAAGATTGACTGGCAATTAATTCTAAAAGGGTTGGCGGTGGATATGCAATGGAAGACATTTAAAGACTGCATGGATGAACTACAAAAATTGTTCATACCAGTTTGGCAAAAGAATAAATCAGGGAAGGTAGTGCATCCGTGGATAACAAGGGAAATCAGGGATAGTATCAAAGCAAAGGATGATGCGTACAAACTAGCCAGAAAAAGCAGCATACCGGAGGACTGGGAGAAATTCAGAGACCAGCAGAGGAGGACGAAGGGCTTAATTAGGAAAGGAAAAATGGATTATGAAAGAAAACTGGCAGGGAACATAAAAACTGACTGCAAAAGTTTTTATAGATATGTGAAAAGAAAGAGATTAGTTAAAACAAATGTAGGTCCCTTGCAGTCAGAAACAGGCGAGTTGATCATGGGGAACCAGGATATGGCGGACCAATTGAATAACTACTTTGGTTCCGTCTTCACTAAGGAAGACATAAATAATCTGCCGGAAATAGCAGGGGCCCGCGGGTCAAAGGAGTTGGAGGAATTGAGTGAAATCCAGGTTAGTCGGGAAGTGGTGTTGGGTACATTGAATGGATTAAAGGCCGATAAATCCCCAGGGCCAGATAGGCTGCATCCCAGAGTACTTAAGGAACTAGCTCCAGAAATAGTGGATGCATTAGTAATAATCTTTCAAAACGCTTTAGATTCTGGAGTAGTTCCAGAAGATTGGCGGGTAGCAAACGTAACCACACTTTTTAAGAAGGGAGGGAGAGAGAAAACGGGGAATTTCAGACCAGTTAGTCTAACATCGGTAGTGGGGAAACTGCTAGAGTCAGTTATTAAAGTTGGGATAGCAGCACATTAGGAAAGTGGTGAAATCATTGGACAAAATCAGCATGGATTTATGAAAGGTAAATCATGTCTGACGAATCTTATAGAATTTTTCGAGGATGTAACTAGTAGCGTGGATAGGGGAGAACCAGTGGATGTGGTGTATCTGGACTTCCAGAAGGCTTTCGACAAGGTCCCACATAAGAGATTAGTATACAAACTTAAAGCACACGGCATTGGGGGTTCAGTATTGATGTGGATAGAGAACTGGCTGGCAAACAGGAAGCAAAGAGTAGGAGTAAACGGGTCCTTTTCACAATGGCAGGCAGTGACTAGTGGGGTACTGCAAGGCTCAGTACTGGGACCCCAGCTATTTACAATATATATTAATGATCTGGATGAGGGAATTGAAGGCAATATCTCCAAGTTTGCGGATGACACTAAGCTGGGGGGCAGTGTTAGCTGTGAGGAGGATGCTAGGAGACTGCAAGGTGACTTGGATAGGCTGGGTGAGTGGGCAAATGTTTGGCAGATGCAGTTTAATGTGGATAAATGTGAGGTTATCCATTTTGGTGGCAAAAGCAGGAAAGCAGACTATTATCTAAATGGTGGCCGATTAGGAAAAGGGGAGATGCAGCAAGACCTGGGTGTCATGGTACACCAGTCATTGAAAGTAGGCATGCAGGTGCAGAGGGCAGTGAAGAAAGCGAATGGTATGTTGGCTTTCATAGCAAAAGGATTTGAGTATAGGAGCAGGGAGGTTCTACTGCAGTTGTACAGGGTCTTGGTGAGACCACACCTGGAGTATTGCGTACAGTTTTGGTCTCCAAATCTGAGGAAGGACATTATTGCCATAGAGGGAGTGCAGAGAAGGTTCACCAGACTGATTCCTGGGATGTCAGGACTGTCTTATGAAGAAAGACTGGATAGACTTGGTTTATACTCTCTAGAATTTAGGAGATTGAAAGGGGATCTTATAGAAACGTACAACATTCTTAAGGGGTTGGACAGGCTAGATGCAGGAAGATTGTTCCCGATGTTGGGGAAGTCCAGGACAAGGGGTCACAGCTTAAGGATAAGGGGGAAATCCTTTAGAACCGAGATGAGAAGAACTTTTTTCACACAGAGAGTGGTGAATCTCTGGAACTCTGTGCCGCAGAGGGTAGTCGAGGCCAGTTCATTGGCTATATTTAAGAGGGAGTTAGATGTGGCCCTTGTGGCTAAGGGGATCAGAGGGTATGGAGAGAAGGCAGGTACAGGATATTGAGTTGGATGATCAGCCATGATCATATTGAATGGCGGTGCAGGCTCGAAGGGCCGAATGGCCTCTACTCCTGCACCTAATTTCTATGTTTCTATGTAGTACCCACTACACCAAATTGTTGACATCTGCTCAAGCTGACCCTCTCCATTGCCTTGTGTACTGAACTAACTCCTTCTTCCACCATCTCCCCAACTAACCAGCAACACCATCCCACCACTCCACCAATAACTAGTTTAGTTTAGAAATGCAACGCAGAAACAGTACCTTCGGCACACCGAGTCTGCACCGACCAAAGACCCGCACACACTAATGCTATCCTACACACATTAGGGACAATTTCCAAATATACCAAGCCAAGTAACCTACAAACCCGTATGTCTTTGGATTATGGGCAGAAACTGAAGAAAACTCACATGGTCGCAGGGAGAATGTCCAAACTCCGTACAGACAAGCATCGGTAGTCAGGGTTGAACCTGTGACCCTGGCGCTGTAAAGCAGCAACTCTACCACTGTGCCACCGTGCCGCCCTAATGTCCCCATCAAATTGTAGTGTCCCCATCTAATTGTAGACTGATCTCTGTCAGCTAATAAGATCACCCACAATCTTACACCACCAAAGTCACCCCTGGCTGTAGATTACACCCAAACAAATACAATATTTCGCCCCCTTATCCATGCCACTCTCCAGATGTCAAAGCGTTGAAACAAGTGCACAAGAATTTCCCACTGGCAGCCACACTAATGAAATGTTCACGTCCCCCCCCCCCCCCCCCCCCCCCCCCCCCCCCCCCCCCCCCCCCCCCCCCCCCCCCCCCCCCCCCCCCCCCCCCCCCCCCCCCCCCCCCCCCCCCCCACCCCCACACCCCTCCCCCCACCCCCCAGCTCAGGCTGACTGAGGAATGTAGCTTTTGAGGTAACAATTAATTTCTAGTTGCAAATTTCGGAGCTAAGGAAATTATATGGTTAATAATTCTTTGTGCACCAGATGCCTCCAGTGCTGATCTGGAGATATAACTCTGAATCCCACTGAAGATGAGGAATTTAAATTGATGTACCTAACTAAATCCAGAATAACAAACCAATATTGGTAAATGCAAACATGAAATTAACAGATTGTCGTTGGAATCTTTGTGATTCATTGATATGTTCCAGTGATCAGAATGTCCTGTTTTAACTCCTCTGGCTGAAATGTGACATTACATTCATAGACAGTGGAATTTACATTTAATTCCCTTCCACAGTAAATGATCCAGCAGGCCTCACAGTGCTGGAGTAGTAATGGAAGGCAATACATTCTGGCTGAACTAGTCTTTTAAAAACAATTGAAATTTCTACTGAACTAATAACAGAAATTATTAAACTGTTTTTTCAATAGAGAGTTCCTCACCAATCCCAAGCATTTGTGAAAAAGAGTTTCCAATGTTCTATCCATGATTGCCTCCTTTCTCTTTGAAGGTAAAATCTTCTCGATTAGGCTAAAAACCATCAAAAATGTCTCACTTTTTGTCCCCAATTCCATTCAATTCCTATATTTTATAGATCAAATCACTTCTGGGCCTTTTAGATTCCAGAGAACATGTCCAGATAATACAATGTTCCTTCATAATTTAAATGCTAACATCTGATGAAATTACACAGGAATCTTTGCAAGACCAATACATCATTCTAATGTGAACAACTCAGAGCGACGTTCAATCTGATGTGTCCTGATCAATAATTCATACTGTAATATCAAAAGTTCCTTTACTTTACAATCTTGTTAAATGTTATCAAGATTAGCTAACTAAAATGCCTGCTATCTTATTTTCTCACTTGACAACCACATTTTAGTCATTAGTGTAGATGGACACTTAAAACTGATTGGACCTCCATTGTTCTTAACTAGATATCATTCAAATGTTTTGTAAATCCCATGGATGCACTAAAGGGAAACCAACAACAACTATTGTCATCGATCCTCCTGTAAAAGTTGCATTAGACTTAGCTGAGCATTGCACAGTTTCACTATCAGCTGGCCCTATGGCCGAGGTAGAATGGGATCAATTGATTTTTTAAAGAGGATTGGTGGATGGAATTGACAATCTTTTGAAGAGGCCTGTATAAGTGTGTATAAATTAAATGTAGGTTAAAGAGCTGAGTAACATAACCTTGATGCATTGTTGAATCAGGCATTGCTGTTTAGCTTGAGAAATTTGGCGGTACTTGAAGAAACATTCATGAAATCCACATACACACACACACACACCAACGTTTGGGCATCCGCAGCCTCTCCATAGTCCATCATGGGTACCGACCTCCCCACTATTGAAGGTATCTACAGGAGCCGCTGCCTCAAAATGGCAAACAGCTTCATCAGAGACCCGCACCATCCTGACCACACTCTCATTATTCTTGCCACAAAGAAGAAACATAGAAAATAGCTGCAGGAGTAGGCCATTCGGCCCTTCGAGCCTGCACCGCCATTCAATATGATCATGGCTGATCATCCAACTCACTATCCTGTACCTGCCTTCTCTCCATACCCCCTGATCCCTTTAGCCACAAGGGCCACATCTAACTCCCTCTTAAATATAGCCAATGAACTGGCCTCAACTACCCTCTGTGGCAGAGAGTTCCAGAGATTCACCAATCTCTGTGTGAAAAAAGTTCTCCTCATCTCGGTTTTAAAGGATTTCCCCCTTATCCTTAAGCTGTGACCCCTTGTCCTGGACTTCCCCAACATTGGGAACAATCTTCCTGCATCTGCCAAACATATAGTTTATAGTTAAATCTTATTTATATAGCACATTTTCAGTCAACTCGCATTGACCCCAAAGGGCTTCACATAATTACATTACATTACACACAGGCAAAGGTGGGTGAAGTGTCTTGCCCCAAGGACACAACGACAGTATGCACTCCAAGCGGGATTTGAACCGGCTACCTTCCGGTCACCAGCCGAGCACTTAGCTCATTGTGCCATCTGTCGTATATTGTAAATAGCTGGGGTCCCAGCACTGAGCCTTGCGGTACCCCACTAGTCACTGCCCGCCATTGTGAAAAGGACCCGTTTACTCCTACTCTTTGCTTCCTGTTTGCCAGCCAGTTCTCTATCCACATCAATACTGAACCCCCAATGCCGTGTGCTTTAAGTTTGTATACTAATCTCTTATGTGGGACCTTGTCGAAAGCCTTCTGGAAGTCCAGATACACCACATCCGCTGGTTCTCCCCTATCCACGCTACTAGTTACATCCTCGAAAAATTCTATAAGATTCGTCAGACATGATTTACCTTTTGTAAATCCATGCCGACTTTGTGCAATGATTTCACCACTTTCCAAATTTCCACATATTTAGAAATTATGTACTATGTAGCACATGATTTCATTAGTCAAAGCTTTTAGTATCCCCATTAGCCAAACATATATATTTATTATTGCTTCATGGAACACCATTGATTATTTGGAGCTGGAGTAACTCAGCGGGTCAGGCAGCACCTGTATGGATAACAAGGATAGGCCACGTATCAGGTCAGGCCCGTCTTCCGTCTGAAGAATGGACCCAACCCGAAATGTCGTCAGACCATGTCCTCCAGAGAAGCTGCCTGAACTGTTGGGTTACTCCAGCAATTTGTGTTTTACACAGGATTCGAGCATTTACAGTTCCTTGTGTCTCCACCATTGGCTGTTAACGAGATTAGATTTTGTCTTTAATGAGTGATTCGCTCTTTGCCTGTTCATATTTTTGCTGTAAGTTTGCATTGTGTGTTTTTACAATACTGGGTACAAAATGTGTGACATCATACATAAAACTGAAGTTCACAAACAAATTATTTCAATATGATTCAGATTAATCAAAAATCCTCACAGCGGTAGTACATGACGTAGCAATGTTACAACATTTTGAGATTTAAAAAATCAAGTCTGCAATTTATCCCATCAGATAAAGCATAAAAAGAAGTTTAATTTGACACCTAATTCACTTTCATATCTCAAGTATTTAAAAAGTTATGGCCATTTTCATACTCGGAAATAAGCATCTTGTTCCCTATTGATTTTCTATGGACATAACAAAAAAGCTGTGATCGTGTGCAGTCAAAAGCCCATAACCTTCTTAAAAATTAAGAGAACTGAATGAAATTTTCAGTTATCGTAGATTGAACCATTCTGAAACAAATATAAAATAATCTTACTTGGATGACCTGAAATTAAAGCATATAATTAGTTAGTTACCCAAGTGTAGCTAATTTCAAACTTCAATTACTAGATCTAAACATCTATCCATTTCTTAATAAATGATTAACATTTTTAAATAGCCTAAGTGTCCAAATAATATTCATAAATAATTCACAATAAAACATGATTTTTAAATCTCATTTACAGTAATTTATAGGCCAAATGGAAGGAATTTAGTGTTCAATTGCTGTAAATTAAAGTCCATTTTAAATCAGCTTTCTAGTGGGATCCTGTGAACGCGCTGATGTGGAATGTTCACATTGCGGTAGATTTGTGCCCCCAAATGCCCAGAAAAATACTGCGGGATATAATGGGCCCAAAATGAGCTACTCGCAATATGATCGCACTTTGTATAAAGGGATCTTAAGAAGCCCTTTTTAATGTAAAAATAAACATCCTACCTTCTGTTGTCTGCTCTATGCGACCCTGACGACTGCCGGTGGTCGCGGGTTTAGAGATTGATTTTTAAACTACTATAACTATTATACAAGGCCTTTAAAACTAAAAATAGCTTTTGCGACGGGGTCTTCCAGCGATTTTTCGTTAATAATTAACTAGGCTGAACATCTTCGATTGGAACAGCCTTGAGAAAATCGCGTTTTAAACCCGCCCGCCTCTAAACGGCGCCAAAATCGCGCACACGGGCTGGGACAGATTTTCAGCGACGCTTCAGGTAGGCTTTGCAACATACCTACATGACAGGGAGAGATAGTTCATGAAGTTTGAGAATTCCTTGTTTAACATGCGTTCCCATGCGTTTTCTTACCCTTTATGTTTGGTGTCCACCATAACAACTGTTACATGAAATTTAGAAAGTCATTTTTTTCTAAAGCATGATCGCTGATTTCTTCACTTTTGCTGTTTTTCAACATTCAAATGTACTTTCTTGCTATAAACATGGAGTATGTGACCAAATGAGCAATATTCCTGTTATCTACTGCAACGTGCGTTACACAGTGTCCAAGGGTGGACACCAAAATGAAAGTAGCTCCTGTTTCTTCCAGTATTTTTTTTTTTTTTTTTGTAATTTCTTTCTCATGTTTTGAATAAACTTTATGGAAGTAATTGTCCATGCATAATGAGAGTGCAGGTACATAATTTGGTAGAAATATAGCAATTATACAATACTAATGTTACGCTTGTGATGGTGGACAACAAAAATATTCACTAATTGTGGCATGCAGCAGCTGTTACAGAATCTTGATATTAAGGTTACTTCTTATAATTTCAATATCTATTGAGTTCTTCAAACTAGAAAACTTTCAATCTCCTTGGGTTCTTTGGTCTTAATTTACCATTGTGGCGTAACGGTGGTTACTCTAAAATAGGATGCACACCAAGGGTAACCACCGTTACACCCTTTGAAAAATGGCCATTCAGAGCACAATGCCAAATTCTTCAAAAGATTTGCTTATTACTGTGAAACATGCATCTCTGCAAACTTGAAAATGCTTTGAATTATAAGGAAATTAATGCAGAAATTGCCTTTTTATTTCAGTCAAAAAATGTTGGTGTCCTAAAAATGTATATTTTTGAGATATAAACTGGTTGAGTCAGGGAATTAATTTAATTCCTAACTTGACTTCATCTCTACTACTCTTGCACATTTGAGTAACAATCCCTGAAAATATTAATGCCATACTACTTGAAATAGTGGAGACATGACATTTTTAATGTTCTGTGCTGAAATCTGAAACATTAAGTTTCAAAAAGTGAGTAAAATCAGAGGAGGAAACAAAATTCATTTAAATTGATTTCCAATGAAAAGAATGGTTTAGAAAGCATTATTAACAATAAGGAACAAAAACAAATATCTTGATAAAAACAAGAGAAAACATTTCTAAAGTAAGTGTCGATTCTTTCAATTTCAATTGAAAATTATCCATAAAGAATGTATAAAACAATCAAAGAAAGCGTTCAAATTGATGAAACTTTACCGCAAAAAATAAATTGCATTATGACTATAGTACTTAGAAGCACACTTTCTTCAAACTACTTCTGTTGTTGTCAACATGATAGCTCACATTTATGATAATTTAGCATGTAATATTAAACTTAAATACTTCATGTATTGGCAACTGCACGTTTTTCACTTTAACCACATGTGTATCATGAGGTAGACACAAAAAGCTGGAGTAAATCAGCGGGATGGGCAGCATCTCTGGAGAGAAGGATGGGTGATGTGACAGGTCAAGACCCTTCTTCAGACGTCTCAACCCGAAACATCACCCATTTCTTCTCCCCAGGGATGCTGCCTGTCCCGCTGATTTACTCCAGCTTTTCGTGTCTATCTTCGGTTTAAACCAGCATCTGCAGTTCCTACTTTCACACACTAGTGTATGTCATTAATTGTTTATTTTCATGATCCAAGAAACCTTTTCATTTAGTGATCACCATAAAGTTTTTACATGATTCTCATATTTGGATTACTGTTGGCACCAGTGATGTTGGCCATCAATTCAGTAAAGGGCCTGTCCCACTTAGGCGACCTAATCCACGAGTTCTGGCGAGTTTGCTCTCGACTCATACTTGCAGCATGGTTGACACAAGATCATAGGAGGTCTTTGTAACTCTCCTTCATGCTCGAGAGTAGCCCCCGCGTACTCGAGGCCTCAGCTAGATCGCGGCGTATTTTTCAACATGTTGAAAAATGCCAGCGAGTAAAAAAAGGTCGCCATGGAAAAAAAACGATACATTTTTTACTCATAGGTTTAGTCGTTGTAGGTCCTAGTAGGTCTGCATGTTAGTCGTAGGTAATCGAGGGCAGTCAAAGGTAGTCAAAGGTAGTCATAGATAGTCTTCATCGTAGAAACATAGAAACATAGAAAATAGGTGCAGGAGTAGGCTATTCGGCCCTTCGAGCCTGCATTGCCATTCAATATAATCATGGCTGATCATCCAACTCAGTATCCCATCCCTGCCTTCTCTCCATACCCCGTGATCCCTTTAGCCACAAGGGCCACATCTAACTCCCTCTTAAATATAGCCAATGAACTGGCCTCAACTACCTTCTGTGGCAGAGAATTCCACAGATTCAACACTCTCTGTGTGAAAAATGTTTTCCTCATCTCGGTCCTAAAAGATTTCCCCCTTATGCTTAAACTGTGACCCCTTGTTCTGGAGTTCCCCAACATCGGGAACAATCTTCCTGCATCTAGCCAGTCCAACCCCTTAAGAATTTTGTAAGTTTCTATAAGTTCCCCCTTCAATCTTCTAAATTCTAGCGAGTACAAGCCGGGTCTATCCAGTCTTTCTTCATATGAAAGTCCTGACATCCCAGGAATCAGTCTGGAGAACCTTCTCTGTACTCCCTCTATGGCAAGAATGGCTTTCCTCAGATTAGGAGACCAAAACTGTACGCAATACTCCAGGTGTGGTCTCAGCAAGACCCTGTACAACTGCAGTAGAACCTCCCTGCTCCTATACTCAAATCCTTTTGCTATGAATGCTAACATACCATTCGCTTTCTTCACTGCCTGCTGCACCTGTCTGCCTACTTTTAATGACTGGTGTACCATGACACCCAGGGCTCGTTGCATCTCCCCTTTTCCTAATCGGCCACCATTCAGATAATAGTTGAAGATCATGGTCGAAGGGAGGTCGAAGGAGATTGAAGGAGGTCGTCTTCACTCTACACTATTCGGTGTCCAATTTTCCCCGAAGTTAGTCGTAGCTAGTTGTAGCTAGTCGAAGCTAGTCTTCAACATAGTCGAAGGAGGTCGAAGGAGGTCTTCTACATAGTCGAAGGTGGTCTTCAACATGACATTTTTTCAAACTCTCCTAAACTCTTCTAAACTCGGTAATTAGGCTGCCCAAGTGGGACAGCCCCTTTAGAATTAAAAAAAATTGGGTTAAAACTCGTTGAGTATTCATAGACACTTGTTGTTGGTTCAGGTATAAAGATGACTGTTAGCTTTGTTAACACAACTATTGAAGACAGTAGAATACAGAATTAAGTTAACACACGGCCAATAAATTAAGCATCTGGCTGAAATAACATGACATATTCTCAAAGTTCTTCATCTATTCCATCGTCTGCTTGAACTGATAGAATATTCGCTACACATATTTAGTTTAGTTTAATTTAGTTTATTGTCACGTGTACCGAGATACAGTGAAAAACCTTGTTGCGTACTAACCAGTCAGTGGAAAGACAATACATGATTACAATCGAGGTGATCACAGTGTACAGACACACGCTATTGGTGTCCTTCTACCGCTGCTCCATCGAGAGTGTGCTGGTGTACTGTATAACCACATGGTATGCCAGCTGCTCTGCAGCGGACAGGAGAGCCCTTCAAAGGGTCATCAACATTGCACAAAAAATCACTGGCTGCCCGCTGCCCTCCCTGAAGGACATCTTCAGCTCTCGCTGCCTTGGCAGGGCAGCCAACATCCTGAAGGACCCTTCCCACCCTGGACACAACCTGTTCCACCTGCTGCCCTCTGGCAGACGGTACAGGTCTTTCAAAACTTGCACAAACAGACTCAGAGACAGCTTCTACCCCATAGCCATACGTGAACTTAACAATGCAAAATAAGAAATAACACTCACATTCAACTGAATGGTTACCTCAGCTGCTGTTGTTATTTATCTGTAATTTTTTTTAATATGTATATATTTTTACCTTATATATTTAAAATTGCTCTTGTGAATCGCAACGTGGGATTGACTTTTAAATTTTGTTGTACCATGTGCGATGACAATAAAGAGATTCATTCATTCAATTATGTTTAGTTAAGATAAAGCCAGTAAAAAATGATCAAAGTGGATCACCATTGAGGTAGATAGTAGTTCAGGACTGCTCTCTAGTTGCGCATTATATGATCATTTGCATCATATGCGTGGCCACGGTAGTGCAGCGGTAGAGTTACTGCCTTACAGTGCTTGTAGCACCGGAGACCCGGGTTCGATCCCGACCACAGCTGCTGCCTGTGGGGAGTTTTTACATTCTCCCCGTGACCGCGTGGGTTCTCTCCGAGATCTTCGGATTCCTCCCACACTCCAAAGACATACAGGTATGTAGGTTAATTGACTTGGTGCATGTGTAAATTGTCCCTAGTGCGTGTAGGATAGTGTTAATGTCCGGGGATCGCTGGTCGGTGTGGACTCGGTGGGCCAAAGGGCCTGTTTGCGCGCTGTATCTCTAAACTAAACTAAACTATATGCATATGATCATATGCA
Source organism: Leucoraja erinaceus (assembly GCF_028641065.1). Classification (NCBI taxonomy): domain Eukaryota; kingdom Metazoa; phylum Chordata; class Chondrichthyes; order Rajiformes; family Rajidae; genus Leucoraja; species Leucoraja erinaceus. The sequence continues at coordinate 911,046 of NC_073423.1, forward strand.
TTATTACACCTGCCATAATATTTGAGAACAACAAATGTGTCTCCATTAGAACAGTTTGCTTGAAAGCCAATGGAGCCCATTCAGTAGCTCAGTACCCATTTTCTACCACTGTACTGATAGTATTAACGAGAAAACACACCAAAGTTTTTCCTCTTATATAAACAAAGTTTATTTTATCTGCAAAGAGGGCAGGAAGAGACGCTGGGGGGAAATAACTGCAGACACTTATTCTGCAGTATAATTAATAACAGCAACCAAGTTTAGCCTCTAGTGTTAATACCTACTTGTCACAGAGGCAACTAAAGTGAACTATTAAGTCCAAATGGAGAACAGTGCCCCAGAGACTATGAACTTGAATAGAAGCTATTATTTTCTGCTAATTTAGGTCAGTTTCATGTACGCTTTCTAGGTCTGCACAAAACGTGAAAGTGTTTAGTTTGCAACAGAAGTCTTTAATGTTTCACTCAATGCTGGCAGCAAGACTAGTCACATTGGCTGCCTGCATACTGTCTGCAGACAGGATAAACTATATACAGGACATCTCCCTTTGTCCTGTGAAGTGCCACCTGCTGCATGGGAGGAGCAACGGGTCCTCACACCCCACACAGTCCACCAAATATCACAGTCAGGGTTCCTTATTGCAACAGAGACAAGAATCCTTTCACATTACTTTACCACATGGCAAAAAAAAGCATTTCTGTTGTTTTCAGACAATCATTTTGCTCTATCTGGGGAGATCCAAGCTGCAGGAGCTGAAATATTAATCACTCAATTGTTTGCTGCACCCTTGGTGTGAAAAAATCTGGAATTGGATTATTTGATGCCACAGTATACAAGCTCCACAAGTCAAATTGTAGAAATTTTTGACATATATATTGTCATAAGGTCTGGGCCTGCACTTTGGAATCCAGAGTTGTGCGATGCACATTTGAATGCGATGTCCATCAATATCATTCACATATGCATGGCTCATTTGGTCTACAGGACAAAGGAGAAACCAGCTTTACTAACCACAAGAGCACCTGCATTTGCATGCTTTAAAGGCGGCTTCCATGTGGAAGTTCGAGACCTGCACTGGACTCATGCAGGTCCCCCTCCAGTTACTCATAACCATGAGATTCCAATCCTCTACTACTCCAATTTTAAACATTTCTAGCCATCTCCCACTCTCATTTCCGCAGTGTTCACCCAATACCTTCCAGCCCACCAATCGGACTTAGGCCAACATGCTCCAAGTTTGACCACAGATCATTCCACCTCCATCTTTGATTGTTGACCTCCATTCCAGCCACAACTGGCCATACACATTCACTGAACGATTCCCAGGTGCCGACCCTAGCTGATCTTTTTACATAAAGATCTAATCTTGACCCTTCCCCCCCCCCCCCCCCCCCCCCCCCCCCAGACATCTCTTTCCCTCAGAATGCCTCAGAATTGTCATTATCAATAGGGACGGAATGTGGGTGCATTTGCAATATTGATCATTCTCCCTTTTCATAATTGCAGCACTGAGCGGTTGATTAATTGTGCAGCTTTTCCCTCTTCATTTCTTTCCTGGCGAATTCATAGACTGAAATATGGCTACCGCACTCACTGTACCTGCTTGACTTCCTGAAGGTTCAACAACATGTACCCCTCTTTGTTTTCTCCATCTGTCCATTTTAAAACGCATTACCTGCTCAGCTCTATACTAGTGAGATAGATGAGCTCTTGAACTACAGTGAATGAGAGTCTTGTGCACGTGTAATGAATGTGGCCATGCACTCATCCTGAGCAGCATCTTAACCTTCATCATTTGTGCTCATACAAGCTCGTTGTGTCTGAGTTTCCTGCTGCACTTGCGATTTGATAAGGAATGTCCTCCTTCACAGATGCTGCCTGACCTGCTGACTTCCTCCAACAGTTGGTATTTTGCTTAAGCAACTCAGTTTAATGCACATGTTTATTACATTTTCCAATGCAGGGATTGCAAGTAGATTCATTCCAGATTAATTCTGTGCATACAAAATTGAGATATCACAGGTGACCAGGAACAAGGAAGGAAACAAATGGCTGACGACTCACAATTCCAGCTCATCATTACTGTTGAATCAAATTTTAGCTATGAAAGGAATCAACAGATGGCTTTTGTAGAATATAAATTGATGGTTTTTCTGTACTCCCAAATGATCAAAAAAAAATGGAGTGCTAAAGCTCCACTGAGAAATTGCCCCAAATATTTGGCCCAATTGATATATTATAAGGTACTAGACCAAGTGCAGACCCGTTGGGTCTGTTTCCCCAACGTGTGGTTGTGTGGGGGGGAGGCGGCATGCAGCGTCACACACTAACTACCCCCCCCCCCCCCTCCCGCACTCACGCTAATGGAGGGGAGGAGAGGGGGAGAGAGAGAGAGGGGGGGGGAGGAGGGGGGGGGAGAGGGGGGGAGAGGGAGGGGGGGGGAGGGGGAGAGGGGGGAGGAGAGGAGGAGAGAGAGGAGGAGAGGGAGGAGGGAGAGGAGAGGGAGGGGGGTGGGGGAGGAGAGAGTGCCTTTTTACTTCAACTCAAAAACCCAAACAACTATTTGCAGGCCGTACTTTTTTACCTCTAACCATATTTTCATTTTCAAACCAAATTAAGGGTACTCACAGTGCTGTAGACATTTGTCAGTGTCATTCAAAGCTCTGATTGAGGCACACCACTTGCAGACACTGATTGAGGCACACCACTTGCAGACACTGATTGAGGCACACCACTTCCTGGTTTTATAGTCGCTCCCCTTCCCTCCAGCAGGGGCAGCAGAGAGAATGGGGAATGATGTAAAAACATTAATATCTCTGTCAATTTTCATCGACTGGAAAAATCCTCGGCACACACGCGGCAGAGGGGGGCTCTGAGCGAGGTGGCCAAAAATGACGGCCGTAGGTCGCGGCGTACTATCGGAAACCGCAGCACAGAAAGCCGAAACCGGTCAAGAACAGAGTTTTAGTAATATAGATAGATGATATTTGTAATTGCTGCTTCTGGAAATATTTAGTGCCTCTACTTATATAAAATGGCTGCCCATGTCAAGTTTGTTCAATGGCATTTCATTTGACTAGAAATGGGGAAAGATATTTCACAGCTTTCAAGTCCAGAAGGATGATGACACCTATTGAGATTAAATAACTCTTCCCTTCAAATTTTAAAAACATTTTAAGTCGTTTACATTGTTAGACATTTAATTTTCTGCCCTGCATGCAAAAAGAGATTTCTTTTCTGGGAAAAATGGAAAAGTAACGTGATTTTCTTTGTAGAATTGCAAAGCCATTTTGTAAGAAAACTTTGCAAGAACAGCATTACTTTCAGAAATATAGTTAGCTAATATTTCCTTGTGATTATTAGGAATTTACATTATTACTTATTAAGTCAACTCTATTTGCAAGTCCATAATTCCTTTCCCATGCACACAAAACCTCTCTTTCATTTCCCAGGGCATTTCTGTTGAAGAACTAAATAACTTTATTAATCACTCCTCCAAGAAGGTCACAATAAATGCTACACTTCACTAGAAAACCCGATTAATTACAATTGAGATTCATAAATTATAATTTATGTACAGAACATAAGCCATTGAAGATCATAGTTATTGTCTTACATTAATTAGAAATATATTACTTTCCAAGTAATTTTCCATCTAATTAAATTTAGAGGGTTTTTGATTTATCTTATCTTTTTACATACATTTTAAATTACATGCTGGACCAAGTTCTACAGCTTTCCATTGTTTTATTAATGTTTCTGGCTGCAGGTTTGAAAATTCTGCATCCAAGTGATTCTATTTGACTGGACTGCCAAATTCCCAAATTAACCTAATTCTTACAACATAGGTTCTTGAGTCATTAAATTATATTGTTTTAATTTTCAAATCAATCAAAATCCTCATCTTATCAACTATTTAATGTGTTCTCTCCTGATTCTTCACATCATTCAAATCAAAACCATTTAGTTTTCCCCATATTTATTTGTTGGCCCATTAGGGCCAGCAGTGCACCCCACTACTGTTGGAAAGGAGAAGAAAAATTGAAAACGTGTAGGTGGTGGAGCTCTACTGATGCAGTTGTGCGGTATTCAAATTCCGATCTGAGCCTTGTATTTCTGATGCTCTCTAAAGAGCGTGCTTTGCTTTGGGCACCACAATATCTCTCTATATCACTGTCTGTATCTCATTTCCCTTTCCACTGACTCACAGTTTGAAGAAGGGTCTCGACCCGAAATGTCACCTGTTTCTTTTCTCCAGAGATGCTGACTGTCCCGCTGAGCTACTCCAACTTTTTGTGTCTGTCTTCGATTTAAACCAGCACCTGCAGTTGCATCCTACACCAAATGCCAATGTTGGCTCTTTGCGAAAAAAGTTAACTTAGCTCAAGATGGTTGGAATCATCAGAAGCCAACAATGGAACAGTCAGAGGAGGAAAAATTGTGGCCCATCATTTGGATGGGAGTGGAATGTTGTTTCCTCTGTGGTATGATTACAGGAGTGTGCTGTGATTATAGGATTGGGGTGCAAGCAATCAAGCAAGCATGAGTGGTTGATAATAGGAAGAGTCTTAGTGGGTTGAAGGGTCTGTTTCTGTACTGTTATTCTCTAGGACAATGAAGAGTGATGGGGACAATGGAAATGCCCATGCAGTGCAAGGTGGGAGCAAATCATGAAGATAAATAATGCATATACGTGAGCATTTTAAGTGAGTATATTTTCCAGTAACCACAGCTTAGAAGTCATGCCATGGACATACTGATAGCCTAAGTTGGCAAGGACCGAGTTAATTTTTACCAAAGTGGTGTAAAAACACCAAGAGTTGGTCTTTATTGGAACATTTCAAACTCCAGTTTCAATGAGATAAATCAGATTGAAGTTGATTTATTTCCTCACAGATACATAACCAACTTTGCCACATGAGAATTATTTCATCATAAATTCTTAAACATTTCATAACTTCACAATACCCATGCCTCATGGAATTTAAATTATATAAAAAAAATTAAAAATAGATGCATTGAAAAATAAATATTTCATACACAGTATTATAGACCATTATTTAGCAATGTTACAAAATTTTGAGATTTAAAAAATCAAGTCTGTAATTTATCCCTCAGATAAAGCATAAAAAGAAGTTTAATTTGACACCTAATTCATTTTCATATCTCAACTATTTAAAAGGTTATGGCCGTTTTCATACTCAGAAATTAGCATCTTGTTCCCTATTGATTTTTTATGGACAAGACAAAAAAGCTGTGATCGTGTGCTGTCAAAAGGCCATAACCTTCTTAAAAATTAAGAGAACTGAATGAAATTTTCAGTTATCGTAGATTGAACCATTCTGAAACAAATATAAAATAATCTTACTTGGATGACCTGAAATTAAAACATATAATTAGTTAGTTACCCAAGTGTAGCTAATTTCAAACTTCAATTACTAGATCTAAACATCTATCCATTTCTTAATAAATGATTAACATTTTTAAATAGCCCAAGTGTCCAAATAATATTCATAAATAATTCACAATAAAACATGATTTTGAAATCTTATTTACATTTATTTATAGGCCAAATGGAAGGAATTTAGTGTTCAATTGCTGTAAATTAAAGTCCATTTAAATCAGCTTTCCAGTGGGTTCCTGTGAACGCGCTGGTTTAGAACGTTCACATTGCGCTAGATTTGTGCCCTCAAATGCCCAGAAAAATACTGCGGGATATAATGGGCCCAAAATTAGCTACTCGCAATAGTAAACTTTGTATAAAGGGTTCTTAAGAAGCCCTTTTTAATGTAAAAATAAGCTACATACCTTCTGTATACAGCTCCATGCGGCCCTGTGGTTGCGTGAGGTCGCGGGTTTAGAGAGTGATTTTTAAACTATTATAACTATTATACAAGGCCATAAAAACTAATAATACCTTTTGCGACGGGGTCTTTCAGCGATTTTTCGTTAATGATTTACTAGGCTGAACATCTTCGATTGGAACAGCCTAGTGAAAATCGCGTTTTAAACCCGCCCCCCCTCTAAACGGCGCCAAAATTGCGCACACCCGCAGCGCCAGATTTTCAGCGACGCTTCAGGTAAGCTTTGCAACATACCTACATTATTGTTAAAATATTATCATGATTCACATATTACCATATCTCCAACTATGCAGAGCTTTTAAAATGGCACTTTGGGAATTTAAGAATTTAAATATCAAACTGAATTGCATTTGCAAATGGGAATCCTGGCAACAAAAAAAATATATATATTTTTTGTTTATAGGATGCCCAGAATAAATAAATCAAAATACGATTGTTCTTGAATCAAGTTCCCCCATAAAATAATGGGTAATATGTTGTTACTCAGGATACATTCTCAACATCTCTGGAGATGGAAGTCTGCTTGACAATCAGAAAGTGTCACTTATTGCATTATCGCTGAGGGTACAGCCACAAGACTGCAAACAAAATGATAGATCTAAGAGGGAGCGGAAAACACACCATCCTTATAACACTCTGTCCTACTCTTTAATTGCTCAGAACACTCATCCCATGTCACCTTCCTTGGGAAATACAGTAGACAGCAACAGCTACTCTTTTAGTTTTACCACTCCCTAGGTCACTGGCACAAAAACATTATACAGGTGGCATTCTGATTTGCCTATAGTACATAAGTGACATGTCCTCTGCATTTGGTCATGGGGGTGGAACTGTGTACCAATCACTGTGTACCAATCTCATTTCACCTTGCAACAGCATCCCACATCATCCAATGCAGTTATTTCAATATGTCTTCTAGCCCATTTTCTATCCTGACGCATTATTATCCACATTCTATCCTACTTAAATGAAGATCAATGGGTGCACAAAGAGAAACAGCGCTTCCTTGGATTAAACACTTTAAACCCTATGGATTCAAGATTGAGATCAAGTGCTTCAGTTTCTAGCTACTGCTTCCATCTAACTGAATTTCAGCTGCTTATAGTGCTTTTGCTGTAACTACATGGACGTTTTGTGGACTCACTTTGTGCTCCTTAATTCTCTTTTTGCCTCACGACATCTTTCTGCATTCTACGCTTTCACACATCTTCTCTTTCATTTCTTGTTCCCTTTCATTCCTTAACTTCTTCCCTCGCTCTATACTTAACAAAACTGATTCTATCTTTGATATAAATCAATGGACTGAAATCTTAATTGTATTCTCTTCCCACTAATACGTGACCGTTTCCAGCATTCTGTTTTTATTCAGTTTCTGGTATCTGCAGCAATTGTCTTTGCTAGCAACAAAACAAGTGTGTATTTTCAACAAATCAAAAGCTTTTTGTCATCGTTTGACATCGTTTTTAATTCCTGTCGGTTTCACTGAAGAGCCATTGTTGATTGCTTAATTACCTTTAGAGAACCGTATTGATCTTTCTTTCAGAAATGTTGACAGTACTTTGGCACCAGGCTACTTCACACTGGCGTGAGATTGAACAAGATTGTTGCAGGAATCAAGTTGTATAATTTGCACGTTTCCCGAGTGACCTAGTTTTCTTTTTAGAAAAGCTCACGGTTCAATTTTACTGATGCCACATGCATCCCTTTACTTCCAGATTCTATCAAACTGAATTCACATTTTAAATTCCCATGATGGGGTTTGGACTCCCATCCTCAGAATTATTAATCCTGTCCTCAGAAACCTGGAAATTATTGAATACTGTTACATACACTTGGGGACCCTTCATATAATGAAACAGGCAAAATGCTACTGTCTCAGTGTGGTCCGTGTTTTAATCCAGAAATGTGTGGAGGCACTTACCCATCTCTGCTCACCTACCTGATTAATGACTGGCATTATCATCAAGGGCTCCGTTTAACAGAATTTTCAACAGTGAAATGCTGATCAGAAGCTCATGTAAAGACTAATATTATCTGATCATGTGGATGGTACTACGATTGACGTACTCCAGACAAACGTTGGTAGAACTAGCAATGTCACAAAATTTTGAGATTTAAAAAATCAAGTCTGCAATTTATCCCATCAGATAAAGCATAAAAAGAAGTTTAATTTGACACCTAATTCACTTTCATATCTCAAGTATTTAAAAAGTTATGGCCATTTTCATACTCTGAAATTAGCATCATGTTCCCTATTGATTTTCTATGGACATAATAAAAAAGCTGTGATCGTGAACAGTCAAAAGCCCATAACTTTCTTAAAAATCAAGAGAACTGAATGAAATTTTCAGTTATCATAGATTGAAGCATTCTGAAACAAATATAAAACAATCTTACTTGGATAACCTGAAATTAAAGCATATAATTAGTTAGTTACCCAATTGTAGCTAATTTCAAACTTCAATTACTAGATCTAAACATCTATCCATTTCTTAATAAATGATTAACATTTTTAAATAGCCTAAGTGTCCAAATAATATTCACAAATAATTCACAATAAAACATGATTTTTAAATCTCATTGACATTAATTTATAGGCCAAATGGAAGGAATTTAGTGTTCAATTGCTGTAAATTAAAGTCAATTTAAATCAGCTTTCTAGTGGGATCCTGTGAACGCGCTGGTTTAGAACGTTCACATTGCGGTGGATTTGTGCCCTCAAATGCCCAGAAAAATACTGCGGGATATAATGGGGCCAAAATTAGCTACTCGCAACATTAAACTTTGTATAAAGGGATCTTAAGAAGCCCTTTTAAATGTAAAAATAAACAGCCTACCTTCCGTTGTCCACTCTATGAGATCCGGCCGGTTGTCGGCGGTCGGGGGTTTAGAAGTTAATTTTTAAACTACTATAACAACTAGATAAAGCCCTTAAAAGTAATAATACCTAAAGCGACAGAATCTACCAGCGATTTTACGTTAATAATTAACTAGGCTGAACATCCTCGATTTGAACAGCCAAGGGGAAATCGCGTTTTAAACCCACCCCCCTCTAAACGGCGCCAAAATCGCGCACACGGGCTGGGACAGATTTTCAGCGACGCTTCAGGTACGCTTTGCAACATACCTAGTAGAACCACACAAAAATATATTCTGTGTCTTCTCCGTGGATTGTCACCTTGTCGTGGTGCAGAAGCTTGTGTGGTTCTGAGATTCTGAGAGCGATGCCATCTGGAGCTATGCTCCAGGTAGGGCCACCCGTGGCGTTAAGGTCGAGGGGGAGGTCTCTGACTAAGAGCAATCCAACCAAGACCTCAATGGTGGAGCAGGCGGAGGATGATGGCTGACCTTAGTGGAGCGTCACAACGGCTGGGAAGGCGGATGAAGGCTGCAGCATAAAAGGGTCTCCGATCATCTTGGATTCCATGCCACTGGATCCTGACCCAGATCTGTCAAGGACCATGTGGTGGCTGTCTGTGCACCAGTCTCCCTACGTTAAACAAAGCCACGCACAGGCATCCTCCATATAGGGAATCCACCCTTACACCCCGGAAATATTGTATGCTCAATAATATATTATAGTACATTCTCTCCTGATATCTTGCTATCTATGGGTGGAAGAATCATTAATTAATGGATATTATGCACTTTCGCATTTTTCATATTGTCTTGAACAAGGCTGCTCTCAGCCCATCAAGTCTCTGCCAGCCCACAGAGCTTTCCTGTTAGACTAAACCTCCATTGGTATCTCTACAAGCTGCTCTCTCTCATGCCCATCAGTTCTACCCTGATCCATTGATTCCCCATTTACACTGAAGCAATTCAGAGTAACCCAGGTAACTAGAGCACATTTAGAACATGAGAGGAAATCAGCATAATCACAGTCCAGCTCCACACAGACAACGCCTAATATTAGGATCAATATCAGAATATTGCTCCGTGCAACAACAGCATTTGAGGAGTCATGTTGACCATGTTGCCAAGAGAAACTGAAGATGAATTGCATCACAAAATGTGATAACACTTTTATTTTAATTTCTGCTGTTTGAGACAAGATCACTACAGTTTGTTATGGTCCTATGATCCTAGTCACGGTGGCGCAGCGGTAGAATTGCTGCCTTACAGCGAATTCGGCGCCGTAGACCCGGGTTCAATCCGGACTATGATTGCTGTCTGTACGGAGTTTGTATGTTCTCCCCATGACCTGCGTGGGTTTTCTCCGAGATCTTCGGTTTCCTCCCACACTCCAAAGACGTACAGGTTGGTAGATTAATTGACTTCGTAAATATAAAAATTGTCCCTAGTGGGTGTAGGATAATGTTAATGTGCAGGGATCGCTGGTCAGCGTGGACCCGGTGGGCTGAAGGACATGTTTCCGCGCTGAATCCCTAAACTAAACTAAACTATGTTTCAAATGATGGACTAAAAATAAACTGTTAAAGTTAAATCAAGAAATGAAATCTCCTGAATATTTCCTTACGTTTATCACCAATCAATTCATTCATTAGATCCTAAGAATGGGTGGATAAGGTTTTGAATGATAAGCCCTTTTATTTTACCTCCCACCTGATTTCCATGAACTCCTGCGATGTTATGGAGATCATGACTCTCACACCTTTGTTGCATTTCCATTCGGTCCCTTGACGTTGACAAATATACAAAGAAGTCAGGTTTGTTTGTGATCAAAACTGTCTGAGCTGTGAGTTGCGTAGACAATAAGCAGTGAGACTGCAGGGTGCACTGAGCAGTCCTTCACGGGTCTTGACCTCGCCACCATTGGAAGGGATTTACAGGTGTTGCTGCCTCAAAAAGGCAGCCAACATCATCAGAGACCCACACCACCCTGGCCACACACTCATTTCACCCCTGCCATCGGGACAGGTAGAGAAGCCTGAAAACTGTAACATCCAGGTTCAGGAGCCATCCCGACAGCCATCAGGCTATTTAACATTACAACCTCAAATAAGCTCTGAACTGCATAGACCTGGGGACATTGGTTTTGTCTTTTTGCACTATTATTGTTTGTTTTGTATGTGTAACACACATATATACACACACACACACACACACACATATATATATATATATACACGCACTGAACTTTTTTACTTGTTTATTATATTGTTTACAGTTTACATATTCTGTTGTGCTGCTGCAAGTAAGAATGTCATTGTTCTATCTGGGACATATGACAATAAAACACTCTTGACTCGTGAGTTGAGACCTTTAAGTAGCATGGAATGAAGGAAAACACTACCAATAAAAGTAGATAGTTCATTGCGTAAATGAAGAATGCCATGTTCTGACTGGTGTGGATGAAATTCACGATGGATAAATAAAAAATTAATGTTGTACTATTGGTGAAGTTATTAAGATGAATTTAATGCCAAAACTCCTTTATTAGATCTAACAAAAGCACTGACAGAAAACTAAGATTGCACTAACCTCTGAGCATTTGGAGATTCAGAAATGACCACATTTTTACTCTCCTCCAGGTAAATGAAGGAGTGGTTGGTAGATATAAGTTCAGGGTTGGAAGAATGCATTGTTCTCCAACGATGGAAAGGCAAGTGGAGGTTACAATGAGAGGCAGGGGTAAGACCCTGGAGTGGTTGAAGCACAAAATTGAGAATTTTTAATGAAGGTATTTTGGAGCTGTGGTCCACAGCATTACGTTAGGGTTTGGCATTGTTAAATTCTATTTGTAGGTGCATTCATGGTCAAAGTTAAATATCTCTGATCGATTTACCAATCATTTCATCTGTCAGAAGTTCAAGATCGAAAGATAGAACAGACTTCCAAGAATCTCCTTTGAATTATCAAATCAACTCCACTCCAGCAGGGAAGGTCAATGTCATGAAACAAAAAAGATTGATTGGAAGATGTATTGATCAGGCCACTATACTTTTACAAAAATAACTGTTTGTTTTGTGTCATCACGAGAGAGTACAGAGCCTTGATTTAGCAACTCAGCTGGACAGAGTTTGATCACTGGATGTTGGTTTGTCTGCACGAGGATCCACAATATGACTGGTCTGAGCTCCAGAAGATGGAGGAAGCTGAATTTTATATGTACACACATATTTGAAGCAAATATAACACCCACTTTATACGTTACCTGTGTTGTAAGTGAAATGGATATTATCTAATTTTGGATTTGCTCTTTCTTTTCTTTACACAGTTTAGTACACCTTAGCGAAGGAAACATTGTATTTTATTGATTCCATTGGTGCATTGTTCTGTAATGTACTCACAATTTATTCCCACTTCCAACCAGGCAATGGGGAATAAAAATCTTCTTCAAATCCTTTCTAAATTTCCTATCTTAAACTTGAGCCCTCGAATCGTACACACCTTAACTAAGGGTTAAAGTTTATTTTTATCTACCTGATCTGTGTCCCTTAAGTGCCTGATCTGTGTACCTCCTTCAACTTGTCTTATCCACCAAACAAGATTAGCCTCTCCAGCTTCTCACAGATGAAATGCTCTCTCCCAGGCAATGTCCCTCTGCATTTCATCTGTGCAATCACATCTTTCATACATCGTGGTGCCCAGAACTGCGCACACGCTGCAGCTATAGCCAAATTAATAGTTTAAATAGTTGTACCATAAGTTATTTTTATCTTTTATTCTATGTACTGGCTAATAAGGGCAATTATCCCACATGCCTTTTAAATCTACCTGTACTTTGCCCTTCATCTAGATCCCTATGTTCTTGGGCCCTTCCCAGGCTCCACCATCCATGCCTTAACCCATATTAGTGTTTCCAAAATGTATCCCAAATTTTTCATCACACAATTCCAGATAATTAGGCGGCATGGTGGCGCAGTGGTAGAGTTGCGCCTTACAGCGCTTGCAGTGCCGGAGATCCGGGTTCGATCCCAGCGATGCGTGCTGTCTGCACGGAGTTTGTACATTCTCTCCGTGACCGCTTGGGTTTTCTCCAAGGTCTTTGGCTTCCTCCCACACTCCAAAGACAAACAGGTTTGTAGGTTAATTGGCTTGATATAAGTTTAAATTGTCCCTAGTCTGTGAAGGTAAGATAGTGTTAATGTGCGGGGATCGCTGGTCGGTGTGGACTCGATGGGCCAAAGGGCCTGTTTCGGTGGTGTAAATTAAACTAAACACCTTTCCTGTATCCATTCTACCCAATGTGTGGTAATTAGCTGGATCGGATTGGCATACTTTTGGTGAACACATCCATGTTGTCAGGTAGATAACTGATCTTGGACAGCTTGTGTGGACACTCAACCCATGCAAGTACTAGACATCACTACTACAATTGTGTGGCCCCATGGACATAATTGTATCCAGTGTTCTCTGCCATGTTGAGGAGATTAAAGAGTTGAACACGTGACTCCAAGATTGGTGTAGGAGAAGTGGATTTGAATTTGTGGGACATTGGCATCAGTACTGGGGAAAGAGGGAGCTGTTCCAATCTGAGACCAGGGTCCTGGCAAACTGCATAACCTGGGCGTGCATTTTGGCAGTAGGAATAAAAGTTTAGACTATTTTCTATATGGGGAGAGGATTCAGAAATCGGAGGTGCAAAGTGACTCGGGAGTGCTTGTGCAGGATTCATGAAAGGTTAATTTGCAAGTTGAATCGGTAGTAAGATGGCAAAATACAATGTTAGCATTGATTTCGAGAGGACTAGAATATAAAATAAGGGATGTAATGCCGAGGCTTTATAAAACACTGGTCAGATTGTGTTTAGAGTTTTGTGAGTAGTTTTGGGCCCCATATCTGAGGAAGGATGTGCTACCGTTGGACAGGGTCCAGAGGAGGTTTACCAGAATGATCCCGGTTGACATATGATGACCATTTGACGGCACTGGGCCTGTACTCGTTGGAGTTTGGAAGGTTGACGTGGGACCTTATTGAAGCTTACCAAAGTAAAAGGCCTGGATAGAATAGAATGGTGAGGAGTTATCCGATATTAGGATGGTTTAGCACCAGAGGGCACAGCCTCAGAATAAAAGGACGTACCTTTAGAAGGGAGATAAGGAGGAGTTTCTTTAGTCAGAGGATGGTGAATCTATGGAATTCATTGCCACATAAAGCTGAGGAGGCCAATGTGTATTTTAAGGCGAGGATTGACAGAATCCTGATTAGCGAGGACGTCAAGGGTTATAGATGGCAGAGTAGACTTGATGGGCCGAATGGCTTCATTCTGCTCCCATGACATGAATTTATTATAAACATTTCTTGATGTCACTCGGAGTGAATCAAGCTGTCTGACGCTTCGCTTTGGTGGAATTGGGAATCTTGGGAGGAAGCTGAAATGAGGTGTCTATTTGGACACTGCTGGTTGTGTTGCCCGCCTCAGCATCCAGAACAGAGAAAGATTTCAGAAGTTGAAGACTTTTCACAAGTTTAAATCATTTTCTTCCCAAGTGAGAGGTAAAACATTTTTCTTCGTGGGAGAGAGGCGTTAGTTTTAACTTTTCTGTTTTGAAAAATTAGCATCACCGTTTTTATTCCTTTAGTTCCTGAACAGGGATTTTGGGGGAATATTACTCTCTGCTTCCCACCTTATTTTGATGTATAAATACATTTTTTGATGTTTAAAATACATTCAATACATACGAGCAACAATGTATACGATTTAAATAAAATCAGGACATGCTGAATAATATTATTAGTTTTGTATTGTTGTAAAAGCAGTAAAAACATTAATAATAGCTGTTTGGATCTCAAAGTTCAGATAGACACTGCAATTGCCAAAGAACTCCTTCATTATTGTGATCAGGCATGAATCTTGCTCTTCTGAATATTGTATAATGTGCAGTGATTCTACACTGTAGGGAATAACAGCAAGCAACGCAGCATGTAAAATTAATAATAAGACTGTGCTGAGATCAACAGATAATATGAAGAACGCTAATGGTGGTTGAATTGCTTTAAACCCAGCAGCTGAAGTATAACACTCTAAGTTTTGGCCATCATCAGTAAGGCACACAAAAAATATTGTTGTGCCAGTATTATGTTTGAGTCAAGTGTGCTTTTGTGTTGACCAATGATGGAAAAGATTGTTACACAGTGCACGCTAGCACTGGAGAGGACACAAAAAGTCAGATACTGTAGTTCTGGGTGAGTTATGGGTCTGAGAGTCTATGAGCGAGACCCACAGGTGGGAACATGGGCGTCAGTATTAGGACATTACGTAAAGTGATCTGGATCTGGATTTTTGGGAGTGATTGGGGTGAAGAGATGGATTAGAACAGGGCAATCAGTTAGAATTGGGGCTAGTTGCATTGAGAGGTGTAACTGGGTTTGTTTGGTTCGTAGGATTGGTTATTACACGTTAGATTGATGGAGATGGACTGTTGATAGGTTTTTGGAGATGAGGTTCATTGGTTGATGTGATTGCAGTTGTATGTTGTGGATGAAATGTTGTAGTCAGAAACACAGGGAATTTAAAGCAAGGGGGAGGGGGGGGGCTACAATGATATTGTCCATTGACAATCTCTGAGGTACATATTGCACATCACTTGGCACTACTTCACATATCAGAGACCTCCATGTGTTAGCACAGCACAGACAGAAAGAATTGGAATGAAAATTGAGCACTTTAAGGTCATTGGGTAAGTCCCCAGTTTTATTTTTCATTAGATATAAATGATGTGGCATTTAGAACTGTAGCTCTATGTAAAATCAATTTCAAGTCAAGTATCTCCAGATGGCAAACTATAGATTTTCCAATAAAAGAACATGGTCTCGAAGTTGCTACATGTTATTTTTAAATTGTGTGTCATCCCACAGAAATGTGAAAGCTGCCTAAAGGACAAGAACTATAAGTCTTGCATATCCGGGTGTAACATTGCTTTGAAACCTACATTATTTTGCAAGCTCTCACAGATTTCAACAAGTGGCACTGCATGTATGAACTATGCCAGTTCTTAAAGAGATGTAGCACAACACAAGCGACACTCTTCCAGCCACTGGCCACTACTAAATGTATGGAAGTGGAGTCATGGTAGTGGGAAGAGGGGGATGTAGACGGATAGGATCAGAGGGACAGAGGGTCCGAGACAGACTGATGTAGTGCTCTGCCTGTAGAGAAGATATGTTAGGATGTGTAGGAAAGAACTGCAGATGCTGGTTTAATTCGAAGATATACACAAAGTGCTGAAGTAACTCAGCAGGCAGGCAGCATCTCTGGAGAGAAGGAATGGATGACATTTCGGGTCGAGACCCTACTTCAGGATCATGAAGATGTGTTACATCCATAAAGGTCATAGAGATCTTCTGGGACAATATCCTGGAAGTCCTGGCAAGGTAGAGACAAAATGCTGGAGTAACTCAGCTGGACAGGCAGCATCTCTGGAAAGAAGGAATGGGTGACGTTTCAAGCCAAGACCCTTCTTCAGTCCGGGCAAGGGATGAACAAGCCGGTTTCTGTAAGGCTATGAGTGCAATCTTTTAATGCCTCCACTGTGCTGCTCTGCCCACTTATGCTGCTGAAAGAAAAGTAAATTAACTTTTCGTCTCTTGAGTGAGGAATTTGGGTAACATCGTGAATGCATCAACCACCAGAAAACTTTAAGATGTAGCAGAGATTAGCAGCAGCAGTATATAATGACCTTCATTTTAGGAAGCTAAACAGATTGTGAACCTGACCTCCACAGGCACAGCATTCAAGGAATATTTATACGGTTGTATGAGATGGTGTTGGGGTTCAGAGATCTGTGGACAAAGAATGAAGTTTGTTGTTAACCCTTTAAAAAACTGTGGATTTTAAAAACAATTTTTTCGGAACAAATTGGTGTGGTAAAATGTGACTATTTTATGAGTTAATAAGAACGTCATTTTAACATCAGTGATGTTGAGAAAATCACATGGAATTTTTGCAGGCAGCACCGTTTACAAGAGATGAGGGGCTCAGAATAATAGTGTTTAAAGCTAAACTTACACAATGAATTTCATCCTTTGAGGATTATCTGGGTGCAATGATGTTGCCTGAAGCGAAATCAAGAGTCACCAAATAAAATAGCAAAATTGGAGCATACCTTCTTTAAGAGGGAGTTTTTGTTGTTGTCTCCTGTTTACGGGTGCTGAAGTGTGACATTCATGTTTATAGAAGGGAGGAGACTGCAGAAAACCATTTGTGGACTGCAGGCTGGGAGCAAATCAACTCGGTGAAAGTGCACTCCACATGGCAGCAGTGCTGTTATCAAGAATGTCGTATCGAGAGGAAGGAAAACAGGGGAATCTGATAGTTAACAAGGGGAAACCTGGGATGCAGAAGTGAAGTGGTAGGGAGAGGTTATAATGTACCACAGTATGCTAGGGAGCAGCTGAATTGTACCCTGTGCCAGGATTAGGACATTGCTTATGTGTGCAACAGGACCATTGACTGCAACATCTTGCACTGAAGTATACTCTGCTAAAATGATGTGATTTTATCAGTTCTGCCTGTGCACAGAATGTCAGCATGCGAAAAAGAATGAAATCTGGGATGAGCAGGGATCCTATAAAACTAGCTTCTTGCTTAATAGTGAGTGAAGAGCAACATTCATAAGTTGGACGTTTTGTTCCAATTTATGTTGGAAGGAACTGCAGGTGCTGGTTTACACCAAAGATAGACACAAAATGCTGGAATACCTCAATGGGACAGAAAAGAGCGAATAGGTGACGTTGTGGGTTAAGGCACTTCTCAGACTGTCCGAAGAAGGGTCTTGACCCGAAACGTCAGCCATTCCTTCTCTCCAGAGATGCTGCTTGTCCCGCTGAGTCACTCCACCATTTTGTCTCTATCTTTGTTGTTTCAATGTATGTGCCATGCACCAATGCTAGGGTGAATCACAGCAGGAAATCCAAATTCCTGAAAAGCAGGACTTTGACAGAAAATGGGCACAAAGAAACGTGCAAAAAATTTGGTTATGCTTGATTTACATGCAAAAAATCAGGCACCACTCTCTTATTTCAGATGAATTTCTCAATGTGTGAAATATGTCTCAAAAGTACTTACAGATTGTTATGGTGATTTGCAACATCATAGCACTGTGTCTTTGGAGCTGAATGAATAAATATCTGGTCATCCCATGCCTCTCAGCATAAATAAATGAATTAAAACAATGCAATAAAATACGGTGAGAAATATTAAAAATTCAAAATCTCTAAAAGTTGTAGAGCAGAGGGATCTCGGAGTAAAAGTACATATTTCCTTGAAGTGGCATCACAGGTAGATAGGGCTGTGGCCTATTGGCTTTTGGCACATTGACCTTCATCAGTCAGAGCATTGAGTATAGAAGTTGGGAGGTCATGTTGCAGTTGTATAAGATGTTGGCGAGGCCACATTTAGAGTATTGTGTTCAGTTTTGGACAACATGTTATAGGAAAGATGTTGGCAAGCTGGAAAGGGTGCAGAGAAGATTTACGCGGATGTTGCCAGGATTCGAGGGCCTGAGCTATAGGGAGAGGTTGAGCAGAGTAGTACTCTCTATTCCTTGGAGTGCAGGAGGATGAGGGGTGATCTTATAGGGGCGCACCCTCACCTCATTACTACATGACACTCTCACCTCACTACTACCATCAGGAAGAAGGTAAGGGAGCCTGAAAACTGTGACGCTCTCATTCAAGAACAGCCTCTTCCCTGGTAACCAGTACGCTACTGAACACTGCACAAAACTAACCACAATCCTACCTCGGCAACTACTATTTACTTTATGTTTAATGGTTTTGGTTGCATTACGGAGTTTGGTATTGCACAATTATAATCTGGCCACCAAGAAAAGCTGATTATTAATTTATTGATTTATTCATTATATTTATTTGTAATTTATTGAGTTAAAGGGTCTGTAATGTTACTGCAAATAAAACATTCATTGTTCTATTGCTGATACCCATGAACAATTAAACACTCTTGACTTGACTCAATAACTACAGGGTATGAGCTACTATAATCATTATATAGACTGAAAAATGCAGTTGAAAACTATCGTGATGGATGTGTTCGTGGCAAGCATTTAAGACAGTTTTCTTAAGTGATATGTCAATGAACAAATTAAGAAACAGGATATCTTAGATTTTCTATTGTACAATGTGACTGGTTAATGGCCAATTGGTTCTCCAGGGAAGAATTCACAATATAATGAAACTTCATACTGAGTTTGAGACTTGTGATCAAATCTAACATTAGAACTTTGCCAATGCCTTTTGGTTAATTTTAACAACGACAGTTTAAAGGTTACAAAGACTCCAATAGTTGAGAAGGACAAGAAAGATCAAAAGATACAATTACAAAGATATAAAAAGCAAACTTTTAATACTAATAGCACCCAGCATTATTTATTCCTTCGTAATTACTTTGTATCTGAAGATAGAATTCATAAGATCATAAGTGATAGGAGCAGAATTACCATTCGGCCCATCGAGTCTACTCCGCCATTCAATCTTGACTGATCTATCTTACCCTCTCAACCCCATTCTCCTGCCTCTCCCCATAACCTTTGACATGCTTACTAATCAAGTACCTGTCAATCTCCGCTTTTTAAAAAAAATCCTAAAGACATGGCCTCCACAGCCACCCATTGCAACAAATTCCAGAGATTCAACACCCTTTGTCTCAAGAAATTCCTCCTCATGTCCTTTCTAAAGGTACGTTCTTATATTCTGAGGCTGTGTCCGCTGGACCTAGACTCTCCCACTAGTGGAAACATCCTCTCCACATCCACTCCATCTGGGCCTTTTACTATTCGGTAATTTTCGGTACGCGTGACAATAAACTAAACTAAAACTGAGCATCATATTTCATCTTTTCATATTTCACCCTCATTGCAGTTCCTCTGTTTTCTTGTACGTACGATTTGGTTATTATCAAGCAGCCTGGTGAATCATACACATTTAAACTAATATGGGGAAACAACATGGGTTATGTTAGAGGTTTTATTCAGCATGGTATTCTTCATGTTCAAATCCAGTTATAATCACCATGAAACTAAAATATTCAGTGCATTACATTTATTCAAAATATGTTATCCAGAGTCCTTAATAAGACCAGACAGCTTGCCCTTTTGGTTGGCAATGGTTTCACTTGCAGTAAAAATCCTGTTGCAGTTGATTTCAAAAGTTCAAAATGAACATAATATTCTTTTGTATCTATATGGAATCTGAGGTCTACCTCAGGGATGTGTGTGATGGATATTGAACTAATTACTGTTAGATGGGTACAAAGAGATATTTGTTGATGCGTCATCTGTTTCTCTTTGTCCTTCTATAAAGTACTCTGTGGTAGCAACTATCATGAATAAACAAAGCTGACCATTGATGTATCACAGCATCTTTGGGTCAGCATCGTAAAAATAATAGTGCCAGAAATGTATAAACTATGACATTAGATAGACATTACTTATCTGAACGAAGGGGCTTTGTAAATTGGGGAGTACTGTGAAGAATCTATAGTAAAATTAGTAATTTCATTCAGAAGAATGGACCCAATGCAAAATGTTGTAAGTCCATTTACATCCACAACTGCTGCCTGGTCCACTGAGTTCCGACAGCGTTTTATTTTGTACTCAAGATGCCAGCACCCGCAGTCTTTTGTTTCTGAATAATTCTTATATTGTTATTCAGTTATTCCTGCCCTCTGTCGCATGCATACACAAAAAATAGCCAACCAAACTATGCCCTAACAATGAAAATCGCAAGAATGTCATGCAAGGGAGAACATTAACGTAAACAGATGGCAGGGATGGCAGGGATGACACGGTGGCGCAGCAGTAGAGTCGCTGCCTCACTGCACTTACAGCGCCATCGACCCGGGTTCGATCCCGACTACAGGTGCTGTCTGTGAGGAGTTTGCACGTTCTCCTCGTGTCCGCCTGGATTTTCTCAGAGATCTTCCGTTTCCTCCCACACTCCAAAGACACACAGGTTTGTAGGTCAATTGGCTTGGTATAAGTGTAACTTGTCCCTAGTGTGTAGTGTAGGGTAGTGTTAATGTGTGGGGATTGCTGATCGGCACGGACTCGGTGGGCCGAAGGGTCTGTTTCCACGCTCTCCAATCTAAAAACTAAGCTGCTGCCTCACAGTGCTGGAGAGGAGTCCCGGGTTCAATCCTGACCTCGGGTGCTGTCTGTGTGAAGTTTGCATGTTCTCCCTGCGACTGCATGGGTTTCCACCAGGTACTCTGCTTTTCTCCCACATCCCAAAGACATGCTCTCACATATTAATTTCCAATGTTAAAATTGGAAGTCAAACTTCTTTCTGATAAAATTGACTTTTTGCAATTTTTATGGGTCATCCATTTTGACCGAGTTTATCTTGAAATAAACTATACTTGATTTGCCACTCTATACTTGGCATTTGGAAAGGTTACTTTCAATTTTAGCGTGTAAAGATTTCACCTTAAATCTCCATTGTGTTTTTTCTTCAGCCTTGAGCTAGTTGTTTGCACAAATTCTATGTTTGAACTTTCCTTTGTGATTTGATTACCAAAGTCGCCCACAAATCTCAAAGTGTACAATTCTCGATCATTGAATTAGCAGCCTGGTGATTCTTACATACTTAAACGAATATGGGGAAACAACCAAGGTTATGTTTGAGTTTTTATTCAGCATGGTATACCCCATGCTTCACTTTGCTTTATTAATCACTGTTCCTCATTAAAGGGGCTATTCCACTTGGGCGATGTAATCCGCGAGTTCTGGCGAGTTTGCCCTCGACTCATACTCGCAGCATGGTCGACATGAGGTCATAGGAGGTCTTTGTAACTCTCCTTCATGCTCTATAGTAGTCCCCGTGTACGCGAGGACTCAGCTAGGTCGTGGCGTATTTTTCAACATGTTGAAAAATGCCCACGAGTAAAAAAAGATCGCCGTGGAAAAAATCAATACTTTTTTACTCGTAGGTTTAGTCGTAGTAGGTCGGCATGTTAGTCGTAGGTAATGGAGGATAGTCAAAGGTAGTCGCAGATAGTCTTCATCTTAGTAGGTATGTTACAAAACCTACCTGAATCGTCATTGGGAATCTGCCCACAGCCATGTCCGCGATTTTGGCGCTGTTTGGAGGGGGCGGGTTTAAAACGCGATTTTTACTAGGCTGTTCTAATCGCAGATGTTCAGCCTAGTAAATCATTAACGAAAAATCGCTGCAAGACCCGGTCGCAAAAGGTATTATTAGTTTTATAGGCCTCGATAATATAGTTATAATAGTTTTAAAATTACTCTCTCATTCCGCAACCTCTCGCAGCCCCAGGGTTTTATAAAGCAAACAATTAAAGGTATGTACCTTATTTTTACATTAAATGGGGCATATATATAACCCTGTATATCAAGTTATCTATAGCGAGTAGTTCATTTTGGGATTTTTATATCCCGCAGTATTTTTCTCGGCATTTGAGGGCACTAATCCAGCGCGATGTGAACGTTCTAAACCAGCGCGTTCACATGAACCCACTAGAAAGCCGATTTAAATGGGCATTTATTTACAGCAATTGAACACTAAATTCCTTCCATTTGGCCTATAAATTAATGTAAATTAGATATAAAAATCATGTTATATTGTGAATTATTTGTGAATAATCTTTGGACACTTAGGCTATTTAAAAATGTTAATCTTTCCTTAAGAAATGGGCTTTTGACTATCCAAGATCACAGCTTTTTTGTAATGTCCATTGAAAATCAATACGGAACAAGATGCTAATTTCCGAGTATGAAAATGGCCATAACTTTTTTAATACTTGAGATATGAAAGTGAATTTGGTGTCAAATTAAACTTATTGTTATGCTTTATCTGATGGGATAAA